>NC_077227.1:228939214-229239214 GCF_027887165.1 Monodelphis domestica | reverse complement strand
ATTTAGACTGTCACCATTGGTGAGTGAAAGGCTGACTTAGTGACCCTACTTTTCTCTTCCCCTGGCTGGAGCTTAGAAATTCCAAGTGATATCAGAAGAAGCCAGTTTTCTCTCTCTCTCTCTCTCTCTCTCTCTCTCTCTCTCTCTCTCTCTCTCTCTCTCTCTCTCTCTCTCTCTCTCTCTCTCTCATTCCTTAATATCTTCCTTCGATTGTAAATATTGTAAATATTCTACCATAAATTCTATTTGCTTTAGTAATTCATTTTGGGATTTAGAAATTAAATCCCTGGTGACCACCTATTATATATTGAGAGTCAAACCACAAATAAATTTAACATAACTGAAAGACTTATAGATATTAAGCAGATGAAGACTTTGAAGAGAATTTTCAATGAAGAGGATCAAGTGATAAATGGACTAACAATTCTAAGGAATTTAGGTAATGTAATATAGAAACATAATATTTATTCATAAGCATATATCAATACATATTACTACCATGGATTTTGGAGAGGAAGAATTCTTCAAACAAGAGGAGGAAAATCTGAAGTTTTGGTAGGTATATTGCATGCAACAGTAACACTAAGCTAACACAACATAACATAGCATAACACAACATAAGATATCATACATAACAACATAAACACATATACACAAACACATAGAATGAGCGAAACAAAGTATAACTAAGTACTAACAATATTATAATTAGTTATAAAGTGGTGAGTTACTATAAGATTTAGTTAGTTTAGAATAGTAATAGTATAGATATATAGGATTAGTTTTAGGAGATTTTATTAAGATAGGGCTGTAGTTTGATAGATTGTAGTTTAATGTTGATAAGATACTGAATTACTTTACAAAATACATAACATACATTACATAGTACATATGATATATAACAGATCACATATCACATAAAATGTAAATATATGTAAATGGTATGTATTATAGTTAGGATTGTAGAATTGTATTATAGTGTGTATATGTAAATATGAAGTGTATATATGTGTACAGCATACATATATTGCGTGTACATATCATATGTATATATAAAACTTATGTAAATAATTCATACTTGATAATTTCTTAACAGAATAAGATTATGTTAAATTTTTATCTATTGTTAAATGTATTTGGCAAAAGTAAGTTTGATGGCATGGTTTAATTTTTTTGTAAAACTTATGCAATGTTGTGTTCATTGTGTTTTTTTGCATTTTTTTGTCTAAGTTTGCTGTTTATACATTGCAATAGTAATAGAATTTTCTATATTGGTTCATAAAAGTAGTATTTTATGATTTTGTTTATGTTTTTGCATGAAATTTGTTTACATTTCGATTTTGATGTTATTTGCTGTATTTTGAATTTTATAACTGTTTATTGTATAATTTCCTTTTTCCTTTCCTTAATTAAATCCCTAGAGTAAGATAGTATTAGATAGGATAAACTAGATGAGGGTAGGTTGTTTATTATTTTGGGTAAGAATTTTAGTTTAGGTGGGGTGTAAGTTTGTTAGTGCACAAATACCAAAATACTGTTATCAAAATTATTTTGGCTTTGTGCAAAGGGGGAACTGTTATAAGGAAATTACAGGAGCAATGCTGAAAGGCAGAAACAGGAAGGTTCCAGAATTCTAGAGAAGTGACAGAACGGTTGCTTCTTCTAACAGACAGTGAAGCAGGAGGTTGTTTTGTCTAGTCTTCTAGGGCAGACCTAGTGAACTGGCTATTCTCTCTCCCTTGTGGGTTTCCTGTTAAACATCATAACAATTTCCTGTACCCATGTATCCTGTGGACTGACTAAGAGATTCCTACAGAACTGCTTGAGACACCTAAAGCCATCTGTCAGTGAGACCATCCCTTTAAGCCCTGTTCCTGCTTATCTTCCAACCTACTATCTTTATCACTATCTAAGGAGTAATTAGGGTTAGTGAAGTATAGTTTATTATAGGAACTGGGACTTTTAGGTAGAGAGCTAACTGGCAGTATAGATACCATCTTTCTGAAGTTACCAGCTTGTTTTGGGGGGACGTTTATTTATGTTCTTTAGTTTAGATATCCCAAATCCCTTTTCACCTTTCCCTTAGTTATTAAACCAAACTGTCCTGTGATTATACAGTGTTTGTTATTATTAGCTAAGGGTCTGGCTCTGCCTGCCAGATACCCTGGCCCTATAATACCACCCTTGAACCTAAAATTATCCCAAATAGTTATATAAGTGTAAAAATAGTTTGTATATATATAATTTCAGTTTGTTATTACAGTAGAAACACAGAAGAAAGACATTTCCTTGATCACATGATTTGATGGGGATATGTTTGGGGATGTAGACGCTAAATGATCACTCTATTGCAAATATTTAATAATATAGATATAGGTCTTGATCAATGATACTTGTAAAACCCAGTTGAATTGTGTGTTGGCTACAGGAGTGGGTAGGGAGCAGGGGAGGGAAAGAACATGAATCATGTAACCATGGGAAACCATTACAAATTAATTAAAGATAAAAAATTTTTTAAAAACAGTTGTTCAGTGGAACTCAGTAGGTACTTAAGGCCCAAAAACAATAAAAAATAGTGATGGAAAAACCTAAGGACATCAAAAACTGGTGTAAAAACTTAACAATCAACACAACTACTGGGAAAATTGGAAAGCAATTCTGGAAGTAATTAGATGAAGAACAACATCTTACAATAAACTCGAAAGACTACATAACCCAGATATAAAAGATACAACCAGAAACAAATTAGAGGGGATTGGAAGGAGTTATCTTCTTCAAAAATGGAAAAAGCAAGAGTTATTGACCAAATGATGGATAAAAATAATTACAGGAGACAGAATGTCCAATTTTGATTTCCATAAACTTGAATGTTTATATAGAAGGAAAAAATCAATTAAGTTAATAAAATTAGAAATGAAATAGTGAGTTGAAAAAATTTTGATGTGTTTTTATTTGAGGGTTTCAGTTTTATATGAGTACTATCTTACAACAATGACCAATATAAAATTATGATCTGCATGATAATAAATGTATAACCCAGATTGAATTACTTACAATCTATGGGAGGGAGAAGAGAAGGGAGGAAGGAAGACAATTTGGACCTTATAATTTTCAGAAAACATATGTTGAAAATTGTTATTACATGTAATTGGGAAAAGAAAATAATAAAGAAAATAAAATCTTGGGAGTGGCTTCTCAGATGAAGTTGTTACACAAGATCTGCAAGGAATTGATTCAAACAAAAGAGCAAAAGCTATTCACCAAAGATAAACAGTTAAAGCTATGAAAAGGCAGTGAAATTCAAGTTATCAACAACTATATGAAAAATTTTCAAAATCACTAAAAATAAGGAAATTCAAATTAAAACAACTCTGAAGTCACATTCTACACCCAACAGAGTAGTAAAAACAACAAAAAATGGAAAACGACAACTATTAGAAGGGCTACATGAGACATAAATCAATGCACTGCTGGTAGAAGTATGAATTTGCTCAAGTATTCTGTAAAGCAATTGGCAACAATACTCAAAAAGTCACTAAATCATGCATATCTAGGACCAATAAAGACATTGCTAAGCATATATATTTAAAAGATCAAACATTCAAGAGAATGCACACATGATCAGCAAAATGCTAGTGCCTTCCTACTGTTGAATATCACTAATTTATCCTGTACATATTTTTTGGGATAGAATTATTTGCTGCCTCCTCATTAAATGGTGAGCTCTTTGAAATCAGGGACTGTCTTTTACCTTTCTTTATATTCCCAATACTTAGAACATAGTAGGCTCTTGATAATTGCTTGTTGACTAATACCACTTTTTGTTATAGCAACAAACTGGAAACTAACAGGGTGCCCTAAGATTCAGGAATGGCTGAACAAATAACAGTAAATGAATGAAAAGGTATAGTACTGTGCCATCAGAAACAACAAAAGAGATCACTCAAGACTCCAGAAGGCTAATGACAAACAGTACTATTAACATATTATTATTATTATCTTTGTAGATATGACAAGACTATAGGTGCAGTATAAGACATGTCTTTTCAACACAAATTTTTTTTGCTGAACTATACTTGTTACAAAAGAAAGCTTTAATAGGAGGAGAGATTTGTGAGGAGACTGTAAGGGGACAGAGGAGGGGAGGATGACAACAAAGCATATTAAAAAAAAAAACCCAGAAGAGGGCAGAAGGAAGTTTAAAAGTAGACATGGTTAGGGTCAGCTGGGTGGCTGAGGGGATTGAGAGCTGTAAACCTCAAAATTTCTTAGACTTATAAATGTTGGAAATTTCACCATTGGGAAATTTCATACTTGAAAAATTTCCCATTGATAGTGGGTCTTGACTATTGGAATGTGAACCCCATTGGCATGGGAGGTTCCTTCTCTTTCCTTCTTAAGATTACTTTAGGACAGAAACCTTTTGCTGAACAATGGAAAGGACTTTGACCTATGCTTAAGCATAGAACAGGAATTTCTTTGAGTCATGATTGATTTTAGAATTGATACAATGGAGACACTTGGAATCGATCTCCACCCTATTCAGTCCTAACAGGATTGAGTAAGGGCTGCAGCCTAGATCAAAATTTAATTATTCCAATCTCTACCCTACTCAGGTTAACAGGATTTAGAAAGGGCTGTAGCAAAGGAGCAAAGATTTAATTATTTGAAAATATGACCTTCAACAGACATGTGCAAAAGCCAGAGACCTCTGGGCAGTCCTGGGTTTAAGCTAGAGCCTCCATTGGCACAGGGAAATTGATGGACAGGTGATTGGTAGATATGAGGACTGAGGGGAGGCAACTTGGATGGTTTCCTTAAAGATAGGGGGTCTGAAGACTCGGGGGTGGTGGTTGAGGAGTTGGCTGGAGTGGTTGCGGTGTGCTCTGAGAAGCTTGCTCTGAGGGAAGCTGAAGGTGGGGGCCTCTGAGACTGTTTCTCCATTTTGGTCACGTGAGTAATAGGGACTGATCTTTTTTCTTTGCCCCAGCTATCTAAGGGCTTGGGCCTTTTGGCCCAGCCTAAACAGAGGGGGTATTTAAGCCCTATTCCCTTCTCTCCCCTTTCTCTCTCTCTCTCTCTCTCTCTCTCTCTCTCTCTCTCTCTCAATACCTTTCTTCCTCCTGTTTGTAATTAAACTCCATAAAAGGTTGACTGCTGACTTGAGTTTTCATTTAGGAATTACATAGCTGAATTCCTTGGCGACCTTAAATTAATATATATCAGTCTTTTAAAGTGATTCCCTTGTAACAGAGCTAGGCTTAGAGACAAGAGGTCCTGGGTTCAAATATGACCTTACCCCTCATTGCCTAGCCCTTACTGCTCTTCTGCCTTGGAACCAAGACACAGTATTGATTCTAAGATGGAAGGTAAGAGTTTGGGAGAAAAAAAAAGGCAAACATAAACAGGCAATGTAATGTTAGTACTACCTTGTTAAATTTAAAATATTTTAAAATGTAACAGATTTATGGTTCCATATACCATGCTCTTTCTCCAGCTTTCTTTGTGTAGTGAAATGTTCGTGTTTGCTGAATGACTTTCTACTTTATAATTAAAAAAAAAAACATCTTGGATAGGTTTTCTTAGTACTCTAATATTGTCTCTTTTTGATGACAGGCAAGAATTACTGTTATATCCCATGTCAATTACATTTGCATTTCATTTCAGTGAGTGTCAACAATCTGGAATACTCTATCCTCCTAGCAGTATTTTTAGAACAAAGAGATATACTTAGAAAAAAAAATAAATATCTCAAGAAACCCCAATTTAGATGATTTCTTCTCCACTCTCACCATGGTATCCAACAATCTCTCCCTTCTCTCTTCTCCACATCTACTATTGCAACATTAGTTCAGTCTCAGTACCTCTCTCTCTATTATAATAAATGGCTTCCTAATTAGTTTCTAGGCTTCTATTCTCTCCCCAATCCAATTTATCCTACACACTGTTTATAGATCGATCTTCATAAGGTACATATCTGGACATGTCACCTTTTTGTACCTCCTTCCTCCTCCCTATGCCAAAACAAAAACAAAAACAAAAAAACCCCCATATTTTTGGTGACTCCTTTTATCAAGTAAAGATCCTAGTCTCATGATCAGTCAACAATCATTTCTTAAGTACCTACTTTGTGCCAGACACTACGTTAAGTATGGGAGATAAAAAGGAAAGGCAAAAGATAGTGTTTATACTTTAATGGAGGAGACAATATGCCAATAGTCATGTACAAAAAAGATATAGACAGGATTCAGTCGAGCTAAATTTAGAGGGGAAACACCAACATTAAGTTTCTTTACATTGGATGAGCCTTTGGTTGAGACTTGAAGTAAGTCAGGGTAGCCAGGAGGCATAGATGAGAAGAGAGAGCATTCCTGGCATGGGGGACATGCCTAGAGTTGGGAGACAAGGTGTCTTCTTTGAGAATCAGTCAGGAGGGCTGTGTCACTGAATAGTAAAGCTTCATCAAAACTCTACTACTGTGTCTTTCATCCCTTGCATTTCTACTTAGATACCTTTGTTCAAACTGTTTCTGAAATGCTATTGTTCCATGTTTTTGTTTCTAGTATTCATTCTTCAAAGGTGAGAAAAATTAGTGTTGAATTGTATTATTTATTAGCAATATTTCTAGGTGAATCCATTCATTTTCTCAAACCTCAACCTCTAGTGGTCCAGTAGTTGGTTCTCAAACTAATGTAATTACTCCTGGGTCAAAAGGCATCTAACTGGGCTAGGACCTTTATCTTTCTTTTTTCTTCCCTCCTTAAAAAAATTATAAAGATAACCTTTAACCAAAGCTGAAACAAATTAACTAGACTTCAAATTTCAATAACTCCAACACCTTGCAACTGTCAACTCAAGATGCAACAATGAATTTCCATGATCAAATTCTGTTGAAATGTGTGTGTAACTTCACTCACAAATTTGAATTACTTATACATTGACAGAGGCTGATATTATGTTATTAGAATTTACTATATATATATTATCTGACAACACAGACTAGTCTAAAAAGATCAAACTAAACTCAGTAGGGGAAAAAACAAAAGGAAATACTTTTTGACTTTTCAGAATAAGAATCTCTCCTCCCTCCCCCTCCTTCCCCCCCCCTCTGTCTCTCTGTCTCTCTGTCTCTCTGTCTCTCTGTCTCTCTCTCTCTCTTTCTCTCTCTTTCTCTCTCTCTCCTCTCCTCCCCCCTTCTTCTTCTCCCTCTCCCTCAGGTTCCCTTTCTCTCTCCCTCAGGTTCCCTCTCTTTCTTTCTGCCTCCTCCCACTTATTTATATACCACACAGCTTTCAAAGAATGTTATCTGATGTGATTCTCACAACCACCCAAAGTTGGCCAGTGCAAGGATTACCCAAAAGGCAATTACTCAGAGATAAAGTGAATCCTCTAAGACAATTCAGCTAGGAAAGTAGAGAAGCTAGTTATACTTTTGCCTTCTGACTCCAAGAACCAGAGTTCTTTCCACTATACTTATTCTTCTCTCTCTCCTCTTTCCTTCTTCCACTCTTGTACATTTAGAAAAAGTCCACATTATTTTAAAGAATTAGCTTTATATCACAGACTTTAACCAGCTCTATTTCTAAGTCTGTCTTATTCTTAAAGAACTCCAGATACTGGAATTTTTGTAAATGTCCCTTGATAACTTGGTCCAGTATAGTAACAGAACTTACTGTTCTACCATTACCTCCCATGACTTCAAATAATGGCCTACCCAGAATGCAATATAATAAATAGCCCACGACCTGGACTGGAATCCTGGTGGCTCTTCCTCTTAATATCAAGAAAGTTGGATGTGATGAATTCTAAACTCTCTTCAAATTATAATATTCTCTGTATTAGTAATACTACTGGATCCTATTTTTGGCAAAATTCTTTGATTACTTGTTGAAGTTTTTTTTCTTTTCATTTTTTTAAAAATAAGCCTGTTATTTCCAAATGCAAGCATTTGGAACAAATGGATTTTACCTTAATTTGTCTGCATTTGGAATATTCAATATTTTCACTTTAGAACACGAGCATATAGTTGGCTGAGAAGTCATAAGAGCATGAAATTACACATTATTTTGAATCTACCATAATCATTTTAATAAGGCCTTAAAGCAATATGTTGGAACTTTGGTGAAGTGGGAAAAAAAGCACAGTTTCAGGAAATCCATATTCCAGTTCTAGCTTCATTGTTAACTAATACATGACCCTAGGTAAGTCACTCTCTTTTCAATTACTCAATTTATTTATCTGTTCACTGCGGCAATGGTCTAGAAGATCCTCAGGGTCCCATTCATTCATAATAGTCTATAATTCTGTGTAATCTACTTGGGAATACTGTTACAAAGAGAGATCTGTAAATCTGGGGGGCAGCTAGGTTGCTCAGTGGGTAGAGAATTCGGCCTGGAGACAGGAGGTCTTGGGATCAAATCTGGCCTCAGACATTTCATAGCTATATGACCCTGGGCAAGTCACTTAACCCCAACTGCCTAGCCCTTACCACTCTTCTATTTTAGAACTAATCCTTAGTACCAATTCAAAGAAAGAAGATAAGGTTTTTTTAAAGTACAGGAAGTCCTCCAGATTTAGAAATCCTGGAACCAGCATATGAATATACCTATATTATAAACATGCACAGAAGTCATACAACTTCTGGCTCATCTTTCTGTATCTCAGTTACCTGACCTATAAAATGAAAATAGACAGTTGGTATTATTGCATTCTTCTTCTTCCACTTTATTTTACTGACCATCTTTTTTGATAAAAGACTATCTTAAGCGAGCCCAGGACCCTCCTCTTTATTGAAAAGTTGATTTTTAAAAGGGAGAGATTAGTGGATATTAAATAAAAATATTCACTAAAAATTCTCCTACAAAGACTCATTGTACCATGGATGTGATCTTAGTCAAAAAGGTTAAGCCAGTGGAATGCAAGCTTTTACAAGTTCAACCACAGTGCAAAGGCTTCAAGTATGGTTCTTGTGACAGATGAGGTCAACCTGACCAGTGCTAGTTTGGTTCATCAAGAAAAGGTTCATTCCCGGGAAGATAGACACTTAGTGATGAACGCATTGGTCATGGCAACCCATGAAACAAAGTACAAGATGGTCCTGAACCTTGCATAGTTCCCTCTCAATCTTGCACTGAGAACAACAGAATTATGAGTAAGAAGATAGTACAATGGGTACTAATGGTCACCAAAGTTTTTAAAACTATCTATAAAGAGGGATTTACCTACTTGAATTGTAAACAGGAAATCCTTAGACCAATGACCAACTAGACATATGACTAAATAAACTGATTGTAAAAATACTGATACTCTCATTATAAATGAAACCAAAAGATATAAGCAAGTTGCAACTAAATTAAAAGATGACTCACAGGTTCTCTGTGGAGAAACAAATAAAAAAAAATGCCAGAATGAGTTTCATTATACATCCAAAGGCAAGAAACATCATTTAATAGTCCATTTGGTCAGTGTGTATTATTGTGTTTATAACAAGCACTTGTCAATTAACACTATGAAGACAAAAACATAATTATGCCTGCCACTACAACATGGGATGAAGAAGAAAAGAAATTCTACTTAGGTCTCTCAATAAGATCCTCCAATTTTATGCGATATATATTTAATATTCAGTGACTTCAATGGAAAAATAGGCTGACATAAGGGAAGACTGCCCCCCTCAAAAAAAAAAAAAAACTGACCGGAAAACATGGCACAGAATTAAGAAACCACAAGACAAAGATAATAGGGTAAGATCTACTGGTCGTGGATTTTCTTCCAAAAGAGAGTTGGAAAGGGCTAGACATGGCCAATTTTAAATTACATCACCAAATATTTAAAAAGCTCTATCTGATCAAACAGGAAATAATGAAATATCAATGTAGGGATCATTTCTAAATTGGCTATTTATGTTATACTGACTTGATAGGGTAAGGATAAAAAATCAGCATCAAATTAGAAGAATATAAAAAAATGAGAAGACTGTATGCAATTAAAATATTTCTAGTGGGACCCATATAAAAAATTTTGACATTGATGACAGATAAAGGAATAAATATAAATTATCACCACTTCTTAAGGAAGTCTAACTAATAATGTAAATCAATAAACAAGCATGCATTAAATGTCTACTATCTGGAACTACTAAAACAAAAATGAAGCAGTCCCTGACCATTTTAGAAGAATAAAATGCCAAAAGGGTATAAACACCACTTTTGATAATAAAGTCTTTGTCAGACAGAAATATGAAAGTCAAGAGCAATATCAATTTTTTTTTAAATTTGTAAAGTCATACAGAGGAGAATGAAGGAAGATAATGAGAAGCACACAAAATAATGATAAGCAAAGGAGAGAACACAGGCTTACAAAATCTTTGCAAGAAACCCAAATAAGATTGTATGTATTGGAGTTGGAGTGGGTTGAAGCTAGGTGGCTCACTGGATTGAGACCTAGGCCTAGTGATGGTAGGTGCTGAGTTCAAATCTGGAACCAGATGCTTCCCAGCTGTTTTCTCCCTCTATTATGTTGTAAGGCCCCTGAGAGCAGTGAATGTTTCTCTTATTCTTATCTATATATTTAGCACAATGTTCAACACATAGCAGGTACTTAAATGCTAAATGAATTAGAAAAAAAAATTTGGTTTAGAAGGATTATAATCTATATTGGAAGAAAGTGCTTTCATATCAATGCAATCACAAACACTTGAGGTATGTGATATACACACTGAAATACATATGCTTATGCAAATAAGTGTTTTACATATATGCATGAAGTATATATTACATATGTATAATTTAAATATACAAATACAAATGACTCTTTGCAAATTGGAAATTAAGTGAGCCAAATCAGTTAAGTGTTTTTAATGAAAAAATATATCCATGATTTGCAATAAGACATTATTGAAGTACAGAGAGGAAGTTCTTGGTTTTCTTTGTCTGTTCTGAGTTTACACTTGTGAAAAGGGAATCCTTTGTTCTCTTTGCCTAGCTGGAGTTTAAATTTTGGTTAACACTAACTTAAATGCCTCACTAGATTCTGAGATTGTGAAAACCGGATTGGCTCTACTTTGTCTACCCTTTGACTGAATCAACACATGCTTGAACTTAATGAATTCATACCCTACTTGTTCCCAGGTGAGAAGCCAGCAAGATGCCTGGAGAGCTCCACCCTTTTTTCTAACTCAAACAGCCAAAAACTTTTGAATTCTTTTAAGAGTTCACATGCTCCAAAACATGTGAATCCTAGGAGGAGAGTTAACACCTTTAGAGGTGAGATGTCAATCCCACAGACACTGCCCCTGGGCAGTGCTGGACAAATTGAAAATTGTGATTGGCCCCTGTGAAGAGGGGCAAGGATATGAAAACCCCACAAAAGCCATGAAATCCTTCCGCTGGAGCAGTCTCATGAAGTTGAGTCTCATGAAGAGTGTCTCCTAGAGATAGTCTTTGAGAGAACTTCATTGGAGACTACAGCATGGATTGTGACTTCAACTTGGACTCTTGACTCCTGGACTCCTGGACTCCTTGGTTGGGTGAGTGAAAAGGCTGACCCCCTTCCTAGTTTCCTAAGAGACTAGCTTCCATCTTGTAGGAGGCCACATGGTTACTCACTACCAGTCCTCCTGGATGAAGACTAGTATAGATATTTTCTCTAACCTCTTTCACATTTCTCTACTTTATTGTTACCCCTCTATTTTGATAAACAAACTTCTGACTTGAGATATAATAATTTCGGCAAATTTAAGTCCAACCATTAAATTTAACCCTTATGAGCCACACAACAAAGTAGTGTTATCATGGAGATATACTATACTGGAAAAGATACAGGATTTAGAGTCTAATGACTTGAGTTTAAATCCCAACTCTGCTAATTACATGTATGACATTGTGCAAGTCATTTAATTTCTCTGGGCTTACGTGTATTCATCTGTAAAATCAAGGGATTAGACAATGGTCTCTGGGATCCCTTCTCACTCTAGATTCTATCATTCTATGAATATATAAACTCTGATAACCTTTTCAGATTCCAATCTATGAATTCTCAAAAGTTGATGCTGTTTTGCAACTCTCAGTTGCATTTTCCAAAGACTAGAAGTGACTATCAATTCTCAATCTGTACTTTTCATTTTAAAATAATGTGAATGGAAATAAAAAAGAGAACACAAAATTGTTACCCTGAGAAAACGTCTAGGCTACAAAGAATGACATATTGCTTCTTTGTCCCCAAGAAAGTCAAATGCTTAAAAAAAAATCTGTTCCATTCATCACATTGGCACCTAACTCTAAATTCTTGGTAAATGAGAAAATGACTTAATAAGGTATATTAATCAAGGGAAAACATGGAAAGTTATTTTTTAAAAGGAGAAAGAGAATGTCTTTTGGTCTAATTGCATTAGATGTAGTCACTGGTCTATCAAAGGTGAATAATGAATGTTTCCTCTAAAGATATGTTTTCTTTTTTTCCCAATTCAATCTTTTTTTTTTAATTTCACTTAACAGAAATCTGTTTTCTCTCTTGCCGAATTCTCACTCCTCTGCCTCCCATTAAAAAAAAAAAAAGTCTTCTAACAAATCTGCAGCCCATCAAAACAGATTCCCATATTGGACACATCCATAAAAATATCTATTTCAATTCACACCATAAGTCCATCACATCTCTGTCAAAAGGTGGGTAGCATATTTCATGATCTTGGGTTGGCAATTTTGGTTCTAAAATCTTTCCAAGTTGTCTGAATTTACACTATTGTTACTATATAAATAGTTCTCTTGATTCTCTTAATTTCATTCTACATCAGAACATAATAAGATTCCCAATTTTCTTTGAAACTGGCCATTCTGGGAAGTAGATTATGGATAGCTATCCAGCTGAACTCTCCCAATATTCCCACTTCTAAATAATGTCTCAGATCAAATTTTGGAGCAGCAGAGTCACCAAAAGATTGTAATGAGATATTTTTCTGATCTAAAAAAAATTTAAGAAGTAAACAGAAGTCTGTGACACCAGAATGGAAGCTTGTCCTGGACCCACACGCAATAAGAGCAGCAATTTCAGAAGATCCTAGTCCAGAGACAGTAAGGGGATCAGACAACCAGTCAGGAAGAGATTAAAGGGGACCATTTCCTGGCATTGGGTAGAGCTGGTGCTGACTTGGCAACTCTGTTGTCCGTCACAGTTCTGGGTCACAGTTCCAGGGTAGAAAGGAGAGCTGGTGTTTGGTCACAAGAGAGCACAGGCCCTGTTTACAGTTCTAAAGCAAAAAGGAGCATCATGGCTACAAGGGACCAGGGCACATCTTGGGTAAGACCAGAGCACAGACCAAAAGGGCAGTGACCACATCTCTTCCAAGAGTCTGTCATCTTGGAAGCATCATAAACTTTCAGACCAAATAGTTGCACAAAAAAAGTCTAAGTTTGGGGTACTGCCTCCATATTCTGAAGTGAGCAAAGACCAATTTTCACATAAAGTTCAAAAACAGGAAATAAACTAGAAAAATAAGCAAATAGTAAAAAAAAAAGAAAAGAAAAAGAAAAATTGGTCATAAAGAACAGTGGCAGAGAAAGTTAAAATAGAGATAAAGTGGAAACAACTACAAAAAAAAAACTCGAAGAAAAATATTAAAGGCACCCAAACCCAACAAAAATTTCTGGAAGAGATGAGAGTTGGTAAGAGGAAAAATTGGGAAAAGAAATAAGTGATGCAAGAAAATTATGGAAAGAAAATTAATAACCTGGCAAAAGGGAAACAAAAAAATACTGAGGAAAATATCATCTTAAAAGACAGAATTAGCATAATAATAAAAAAGTACAAAAATTCAGAGGGAAATGCCATAATTTTTTTAATAGAATAGGCCAAATGGAAAAGAAGGACAAAAATCACTGAAGAAAAGAACTACTATAAAAGTTGGATTGGACAAATGAAAAATAGATCCAAAAGCTCAGTATAGAAAATGTTTCATGAAAAATCAGAATTGAGCAAGTAGAAGCTAATTGAGCTAAGTAGAAACTCTATGAGACAGCAGAAACAATAAAAACAAAGTCAAAAGAATGAAAAAAATTGAAGAAACTATGAAATAGCTCAAAAATATAGTTCCTCTTTTGTGGTAGCAAAGAAATAAAAATCAAGTAGATATTCATCAATTGGGAAATGGCTGAACAAACTGTGGCATATGATTGTGATGGAATACTATTATGCTATAAGGAATGACAAGGAGGGGTAGTCTCAGAAAAACATGGTGAGAGCTACATAAATTGATACAAAATGAACAATTCCAAAGGACTCTAGATGAAAAAAGGTTATCCACTCTCCCGAGAGGAAACTGGTGAATTCTGAGTGCAAATTAAAGTATAATTCTCACTTTATTAATTTTTCCTGTTTTTTTTTTTTGCTATGGACTAATATGGAAATATATTTTGCATAAATTTATATGTATAATTGATATCATATTGCTTGCTTCCTTAGGTGTGGGTGGGAGGTTGGAGGGAAAGAAAGAATTTGGAACACAAACTTGAAAAAGAATATTTAGAATAAATAATAAATTGAAATGTTAAAGAAAAAAAGAAACTGATGTTTCCAGCTGAAAAGGATAACTTAATCAGTTTCAATTAGTTTATTTTATTCATTGTTTTATGCTGCTTTATAGCTTTATGGCATTTATATGCAATACCATTACATAATCAGCATTATAGTGACAAATTGTAACTATAGAATAGTGATAGCCCAATTATTAGTTGATTGAATACCTGTGTATGAGAATTATAACTCAATAATGAAAGTGTGATTAAAAAAAAAATTCCTTGTAGATGTCCTTGTCATGGAGCATTTGTGCATGCCTTTAGCATCCTGGAATATATCCAGATGCTCCCAAGGCTGTGGGTTCATGATATCCCATTTAGCTTTAATGAAACCACAGAATGATCTTGGCTATGTTTATATCACCATATATAGCACAGGTTAGCTAGAAAGAAGAACAGGATGTCCAACCTCCTGGAGAAAGAAGATATAGATGCCAGACCTCCAGGAGAAGGAAGATATAGTAGCCCCCAACCCTCTTTTGTATAATCTAGCTCTTTTGCATAAAGCATAAATTCCTTTCACCTGAAAAGCTCAGGGTCTCAGACTATACTGGGTATATCTATAGACTACCAGTTTGTGTGATCTGAACATTAATAATATTAATTTTTGCTCAGATCTTTCCCAGTATTTTTATTTTACACAGTACAATAGTCTTTCATTTAACTCATATACCATAATTTCTTCAGTCATTCTAGATGGGCATGCTTTTAGTTTCTAGCTTTTTGCCACCACAAAAAGTACTAGTATATTGTATAATCAGAGAGATGCAAATCAAAACAACTCTGAGGTATCACCTCACACCTAGCAGATTGGCTAACATGACAGCAAAGGAAAGTAATGAATGCTGGAGGGGATATGGCAAAGTAGGGACACTAATTCATTGCTGGTGGAGTTGTGAATCGATCCAACCATTCTGGAGGGCAATCTGGAACTATGCCCAAAGGGCGCTAAAAGACTGTCTGTTCTTTGGATCCAGCCATAGCACTGCTGGGTTTGTACCCCAAAGAGATAATAAGGAAAAAGACTTGTACAAGAATATTCATAGCTGTGCTCTTTGTGGTGGCCAAAAATTGGAAAATGAGGGGATGCCCTTCAATTGGAGAATGGCTGAACAAATTGTGGTATATGTTGGTGATGGAATACTATTGTGCTCAAAGGAATAATAAAGTGGAGGAATTCCATGGAGACTGGAACGACCTCCAGGAAGTGATGCAGAGTGAAAGAGCAGAACCAGAAGAACATTGTACACAAAGACTGATACAATGTGGCACAATTTAATGTAATGGACTTCTCCATTAGTGGCAATGCAGTGATCCTGAACAACTTGGAGGGATCTATGAGAAAGAACACTATCCACATTTAGAGGAAAAACTGTGGGAGTAGAAACACAGAAGAAAAACAACCGCTTGATTACATGGGTCGAAGGGATATGGTTGGGGATGTAGACTCTAAATGAATATTCTAGTGCAAACACCAACAACATGGAAATGGGTTCTGATCAAGGACACATGTAAAACCCAGTGGAACTTTGTGTCAGCTATGGGAGGAGTGAGGGGAATGTAGGGAGGAATAGAAAAATATTTTTGTAACCAAGGAATAATGTTTGAAATTGACCAAATAAAAAAATGTTAAAAAAAAGAACTAGTATAAATGTATTTGTTCATATTAGTTCTTTTTTCTTTCTTTGATCTCTTTATAGTACACACGTATTACTGGCACTGCTGGTCTATACAGTTTAATTGCTTTTTTGGGCACTGTTGCAAACAACTCTCCAGAATGATTGAACCAATTCACAGTTCTACCAACTGCACACTTAAGTACAGGTGTATATGCTGTATCAGTTAGGGGAAAACTTATAGCATGTATATAATATATTTGACCAATTATTTTAAGCTTTTCAACAATGAAACAGTTATTGAGGTGGTGGGTTGTTTTTGTTGTTGTCGTCGTCGTCATCATCGTTGTTGTTAATTTAAAAAAATCAGACACAGAAAAGACCTTGAGGCTTCAAATTCATTCCTCTCTTTCCAGATGGAACTACAGCTATTCTCACTCCTGAGAAATAATTGCTTGTTTTTCAGAATTTCCTTCAAGAGAAATCTTATTCCTTAACTTTCTTGAGAAAGAATCCCTCTGTTCTACAATCCTAATAGTCAGGAAAATCTTCTTTTTCTATATTACTAAGCCTATAAGTGTCACTCATTCACTCCTACTTCTAAGTAGAAGGATGTAACAGATTAATTTTCAACTTTGAAGGACAGAATAGCTATAGCTGTTATTTACACATCTGTTCTCTGTTAAATGGGTCAAAAAAGCAATATCAAGTGGAGGTAGTTAATGTGTTAAGAGTAATAACAAAGGATTTAAAGCCAGAAATTATCCTAAAATTATCTAGCCCAGACTCATTTTATAGAAGATTCAATTGAGAAACAGAAAGGCTGATTTGCACATTCATATTCATCCTAGCCAGAATTCAAATCTGGGCCCTCTGACAATTAATCCAAGAGCTTTCTACTTTATAAAATGCAATCTAATCTAGGTGGAGTAGCGATCAAAAAGAGCACTTGATGTTATATTACAAGACCACTGAGGAACTTCAATCAGCACTAACCTTAAACCTAGACTACATTTGATCTTAAAGTTTTCTACTAGTTTTTTGTCTCTCTGAAACTAAAGAAGTATTTACTAAGTCACTATTCTATACTTGAAATGTTGTACTAAGAAGTATAGGAAAGTGCAAAATAAGTATAAGACATAATCCCCACTCTCAATCTAGGCAGAGAAACAGAAATATAAAAACATAAAAATATAAAACTGGGAATAATATTGAATAACATCCAACAAATTCATTGAGGGATACTGCATGCTGAGCACTCTGCACTCTGCTAGGTATTGGTATAAGACAGTACATGACTGAGTGCTTTTTTTCTTTAATTCTACAATGATTTCTTCATATTTGAGAGTAATCATGGGTAATTTACAGTCAGGTAAACTGTTAGATCATGTCTGACCCAAACTTTTAATGAACTATTCTCAGAAGATAAGTTTCCCATTACACATCAAGAAATACAAATATTTAAACACCAACCTAGTCTTCTGTTGCTTTCCAACCTGCTACCATATGCCTTGCCTTTTTAAGCTCACTGTTTTAACATTAAAATAACAGCCTTGCACTCCTCAAATATCTCCACTGCTGTTCTTTAGGTCTGCCACTTGAAAAGCCTGTCAGCTGCTGTCAGTTGGAGCCATCACCAATTTTTCAGGATAATATTAGGAGTTATTATTTACTGCTTATTATACAACATGACTTTCCATTCAATCACCCTCCTCTTAAGTGACACACTAAACTATCAATACTGTAAGATAACACTGTAGATAAAAAGGTAAAATTAAAAGGGAATGAAGGACAGGAGGAGCAGCTTTATGAATATTTATGAGAGAATTTGGGTACACCAGGTGGTAATTTATTGATGGAAAAAGAACAGATTATTCAAAAAGAAAAGAAATCAAAAGGGAAAGAAATGATTGTTAAGATTCTCAGAGCCTAAATTGCTTTGGACAAAATCTAGAAATAAACTCGGGGAGGGAAGGAATGATTCTAAGACCAGCAAGACATGAAAAGCACAATAATAGCTTGTCAACTCACTCTACATAAATATCTGAGCCAGTGCTATATCCCAAGTCAGAATTTTCCCAAATTATTATCTAGCATCCAGTCATCAAGGATGCCTTTTTTCCTCTTGAAGATGAAAAATACTTGTAATGGAAATTTAGGAATCTGTTTTCTAAGTAGAGATGTTGAAAATAAACTGATTAAAAACACTGAGAGGTGATAATGCGAAGAAATAATGCACAAGATGTCCCACTTATATCTTTGAAGAAGTGCTGAATCCTGTAGAGAAGTCAAGAATGAATCCCATTCTCCCCAGACCACCCATTCATTCTACCCCTCCCCTCCCTGACAATCATAGGCCCTTGATGGTTAGTGAAATAAAAACAGGGCCAGTGGGAATCACTGTGTCCCTGTGCTAATATTCAATGGTATTTTGGCTCTTTCTGATCATTCACTCCATTCTGGTGTATAAGGCATTAACAGAAAGCAAAAACTGGACAAATGGTCAAAAAGACTGAAGATATTTCTCAACCATTTCTGACTAATACATGCCCAATCATGACTAAAGAAACTATTCAAATGATAGGTTAGCTATCTCGTTTGCCTTCAAAGTAAAAGGGACCAATAAATGTGGTGCTTTTTAAATGTAAACTCTCAGCATACCTTGAAAATATTATTCATTTAAGTAGCTCCATTTCCCAGAGAAGAAGCTGGATTCCGAATAAGATGAAGTGGTTTGATTGAGGCTGCCCAGTGAGTTAAGAGCAGAGCTGGTAGTACTATAAGATTTGATTACTGACCCAAAGTTCCTGCTTCATTTCTATACTATATCTAGAAGCATTCAGGCAATGTACTATATACAGTATTTTATGGAACCATGATGTTTTAATTTGAAGCTATGCTGTTACTCATTCTCTAAAAAGAATTAAGGTAGGATACAAGTCATCCAATTCACATAGTGGCTATGAGCTCTGAAAAGAAACCATGTTGACACTAGACACCTACCTGTAGTCAGCTCAAACTATAACAGGCCTCAAAATGAAGGTTTATTTCTGAGTTAATGAAAAGAAATCAAGGTGGACTACTTACATAAAGTTTTCTGGATATTCACTCAGGGCCATGTCAATGATATTCAGAGCATCATGGTAATGTTTCTGAGCTGATAATAAGAGGGCAAGGAGATGCAAAGAGTTGGCATCATCCCCTTGGAGTTGAAGAGCTTGGCGAACATAGCCCAATGCTTCTGGTATCTGGTTGAAAACAAAACCAAAAGAGACTTTAAAACCATGAAGAATATGCACACCAATTTTAAAGAGGTAACACCTCTATATGTGACCATAGCTGAATATGAAGATTCATGTCTAATATGCTCTATATTCAGATTCTGGGAAGAAAAAAATGTGTCATAAGAGTCCTTGCTATCAACCACAAATCATAAAGCAACCCAAGTGTTTTTGAGCAAGCATCAAATTTTTTTAAACAACAGAGTAACCAATGAATTGAAGTGAAAGACTAACTTTCTTGTAACTGCCAATATCAGGACTTGAATTTCTCCCTGGATAAACACTATTTTTCTTTGCTATATATTTCAAATTGCTTTTGATTATGTACAAACAGATATGACCAAGTTGGGGGCTATAACAAATTACTTGAAGTTTTTTGTGGAATTAGATTCTCTCAGCTAAACTACTTCTATTTTTCAAAGTCCTGCTGAAATGAAAAATATTTCTTAAAATAATACACTTAATAGGATAGTCTCAGTCCATGATTTCATTAATACAGGAAACTCAGAGAAATTCACCTGAATGTCAATCTTTTTCAACAGCTTAATAGTCTTAAGACATTTGCCTGGAGGACCAAGAGATTAAGTGCCCAGCCTCACACTGCTAATACAGATCAGAGGTGGGATTTGAAGCCAGGTCTTCATGGCTTTGAAGCTAATATCCATTCTGATACAATGCCTCTCAACATAAAATCTCTTTAAATCCAAAACAACTATGAAAAAATCTTCCCTATCAGTAGAATTAGCATCCTTTTCAGTCCTTCCTCTCTTCTAGGTGTTCAGTGACAGTAAAACAGTGCAATTCATGAAATCTGAGAGACAGAAGAAAGCTTAGAAATTGCAAAGTCCAAGCTACTTCATTTTACAATGAAGAAACTGAGAAGCAGCGTAAATTAAAAGTTAGTCATACATCTAATTAGGATAATAAATCTAAAAATATAAAGCCAGGATTTGAACCTAAGTCTCCAAATTGTCCATTCAGTGGTCTTTTCAACCATATCATGCTGCTTCTCATGTAAAAATTTAAAAAAAAAAAAACCTCTTTTCCAAATTAGTTCCTAATGTAACAACACAAGAAGAAACGTACAGTGACATTTAAGATGCTAATGAACAAAAATTCATGGAGCATAAGGCACAACCTTATCAGTTTTCAAACACAACAATTCTATAAGACTTGTTTAGCATGACTACTATGTGACCAGTAATGGGACTTTTCTCCCACTTAGGTAAATTTCTTCAAAACTAACCAAATAGCAACAGAATTCCTATCTGCTAGCTTTAGAGGCACCCTAAATTTGAAATGGATTCTATAGTAATTAAGAGAGAATTTTCATTGAATTGCAAAATGGAATATCACAAACTCTATCAGAAATGCTTTCTTCTGTTTCTTCCCATTTTAATCCCATGTGTTGATGGCAGCCACCTCTCATCTCTCTTATTTGGGTTCTCCCTTTAAGTCTCTGGTGACTTTACTTTCTTCAAAGGATATAAGGCTTTTCTCCAACAATCAGTTCTCTCATCCAAAACTGTCATATTTTCTGGACTTGGTTCATAAGCTTTTACTACAAAAACCTCATCCTTCTGGTTTGCAGAATGCAAAATTTTTTTAAAAGTCCTTACCTTCTGTCTTAGTATCAATTCTAAGACAGAAGAGTAGTGGCAGCAATCAAGGTTAATGACTTGCCTAGGGTCACAAGATAGCAAGTGTCTGTTGCCAGATTTGAACTCAGTTCCTCCCAACGCTAGGTCTGGTGCTCTATCCACTGTGCTACCAAGGTGCAAAATTTGATTCTAACCCTCTTGTTTCACTGATGCTAAAATGGAGCCCAGAAAGGGGAAATGAGGTACCCAATATTATACTGCCAGTTATTAGATGAGTTAGAGAAAAAACAAAACAAAACAAAACATGAGTCTCTAGAATCTCAGCCAAGAACTCTTTCCACCATCCCACACTGACTCTCTGTAAAATACTGTTAATTATAACAAGTAAATGGGAAAAAATTCCCAAACTAACATAGTTATTAGGAAAAGCTATCTATAAGAGATCCTGCTAGGGAATGGATGCTATTGTTATCACCCAGGTTATCCTCAGTGGCTGCTACAGTAGCTTCCTTATGTCTAGTTAGACAACTATATGAACTAACCCCTAGTAAGCTATCAAGCACTAAATAATGTATAGTAGAATTCAAAATTTAAAGAGCAAGGAGAATTAATATCGGTACATATTCGGAGCTAGAAGGAAACTTAGAGGTATTCAAAGGAGTAATTTTTGTATTCTCTCTCTTGCTATTATTTTTACATGAAAGGCTGGAATTGATTCCTCCTAGTCTGTGGAAAATACATCTGAGAGTTATAAATTTGTAATGACTTTTAAGAATTCTTTGGATCATGGCTTTTGAATGAAAGACGGCCATCATAATCTAATCCATTCACTTTACAGATAAGGAAGCAAAATCCCAGAAAGGTTAAGGAACTTGCACAAGATCATACAAAATTTCACTTTCAAAAAGTTTATAATCTCTTGAAAAAGACAAAAGACTTATACAAGAGAAAACGGGCAAACAAGGCAAATTATTTATAGCCACATTGACAAGGATAGTGGTATGAAGGAAATTCAGAGTTTCTAAAACTAATAGTTCTAGTCACCTTCTAGAAAGAGTGGCTTTTCCTCAGGTGAAAAAATGAGTATGCTGGTATAGATGGTCTCTGGAATCCCTCCTTGGTCTAGATTGAGGATTTTCAGAGAAATTCACCGAGAGGAGTCACAAAATCACAGAGCTGGAATAGGCTTCAGAGGTCATCTGGTTCAAACTAAGGTCATCTATCTAGTTTAAGCTATAAGTTAACAAGAATTTTATCCAGTCTTCAATTGAAAACCTCTAGTAATAAAGAAAGGGGATATGTCCTAAATTAATTTATTCTACTTTTAAACAATTCTAATTGTTATGAAGTTTTCCTTATATCGTATTGAAATCTGCTTCTGCAATATCTTTCGACCCAGTCATTGCTACTAGTCTGCCCCATGGGACCAAGCAGAATAAGTAGAATTCCTCTTATATATGAAGGTCACTCGAAAGTTTGAAGACTACTAATGTGTCTTCTAAAACCATGTTCTCTTTTTCTCTCCAGGTTAAAAGTTCTTAAAAGTGATCATTATCAAATGTTATGGTTTTTGGTCCTCCCTCATCTCTTAGAATAGTGGCATCCAATTCAAACAGAAATTTATCACCATGGATCCCATTACGGACTAAGAAAACCATAAATAAGCATTGACTGTGTTGTGCTCTTTTTATATTGTTAAATTTTTTCTGATCACACTTAAATATTATTCCAGATCCACAGGAGTTTTGTATACCAACAATTTTGACAAATGTGGACTACACTATGCTGGACTAGGGGGATATTCCCAGTATGAAGCATTGAAAGGATTTAAGTCACTCCAATCTTGATGCTCCTATTTTTGTCTTGGGCAATTCTGAAGCCAGAAACATCAAGGATTAACACCATATAGAGAGTGGCCTTAGATTATGGAAAAGCCCTAACACCATACCAATGACTGTTGAGTTCAATGCACACCTACTTTCAGAAGGCATCCTAACATAATGACTAGAATAACCTGCTGTGCTGCCTGTTAGTTACTGAAAAGAGAGTAGGGTCCTCAAGGACGAAACAGTAATAAGAAATTTAGTTAGCTACATGTATAACCCAGTGGAATTGCTCATCAACTCCAGGAGAGGAATGGGAAGAGAGGAGAGAGACAACATGAATCATGTAACTTTGGGAAACCTATGTATAAATTTGTAATTGTAATAAAATAAAGATACTTTTTAAATAAATAAAATTTTACATTTGGGGGGAAAGAAATTCAGTTAACTTTGGGATGGAAGAAACAGGGGAGAGGAGGAAGAAATTCCATTTAAATCATTCAAAGAAACTGATGGCTATTACTGCACAACTCTCAGATCATTCTCCTTACTTCCCCAAGAAATTCAATTCTCAGAATTCCTCTGAATCTAACTCCCCTTCACACCTGGAAACTTCAACCAACACAGTAATGCCATCTCGAAAAACCTTAGGGCCATTCCTCCTGAGATTTCTCTTCTCTCCAATTCCACATTTTGAAGCACTCCAGCATCATCCCCAAAGTAGCCCTTTAATTTGTGCCTTTGTTATTATCTCCAGTGACAATTTTCAGTCACTCCCCACCTACTGGATCCCTATCCCCAACCACAATGGCCTTTTCTTATCTCTTGAGCTAGACAGCATCAGACACTGCTGAAACAAGGCCTCCTTTCTTCAAACTCTTCTCTGTCTTTCTGTGCTACTGTCCTGTTAGGGTGTTCCTCCTACCTGCAAGAAGGATCCTTTTCAATCTCTTTTGCAAGATCTTCATTTATGCACCTTTCCTAATGGGTGGGTTCATGTAAGGCTTCTCTCTTGGATCCATCATCTCCACACTAGCTCTTCCTTCACCCACTCTCAAGAAGAGGTGGCCTTTATCTTTATGGAGACAAACTCCTCTATATGCATCCTTGATTCCATTCCCTTTTATCTTCTCCAGGGGCGTACCTCCATTATTATTCCCTCTCTCCCTCCAATCATTTTTTTTAATCTTTACCTATTGTCTTAAGGAATAGGCAATTGGGGTTAAGTGACTTGCCTAGGGTCACAAAGTGTCTGAGGCTAGATTTGAATCTAGGTCTTCCTGTCTACAGGTCTGGCACTCTATCCACTGTGTTACCTAGCTGCTTCTCTTCTTCCAATATTCAGTCTATTCCAATATTCTATCTACTGACTCCTTCTTTGCTGCCCACATTCTTCATTCTTTAAAAACTCTCACTTAGTCCAATCATCCGAGCTCACTATTATCCCACATCTCACTTCCTCTTCTTAGTTAAATTCCTTGAGAAAGTCACTGACACTAGATGCCTCCAGTTCCTCTCCTCTGATTCTTCCAAACCCCATACAATCAGGTTTTTGACATTATTCAAATGAAACTTCTCTCTCCAAAGTTACCTTAATTGCTGTACCCAATGGCCTTTTCCCCAATCTTAATCCTCTTGACCTCTGCAACATGACATGGTCACCTTCTTCTGGATACTTTCTCTGTTGGGTTTTCCTGACATTGTTCTCTCTTAGTTCTCTTCTTACCTGCCTGACCACTCATTTTCAGTTACATTTACTGATCTTCAGCAAGGCCATGCTTTTACTATGGAATGCTGGAAGTTCCCCAAAGCTCTGTCCTTGGCCCCTCTCTCTTTTCATTCTATATTGTTTCACTTTGTGATCTCGTCAGCTCTCATGGTTTTAATTATTATTTCTTTGTGGATGGTTTTCAGATATAGATATATATCCACCTCTTATCTCCTTCTCAAGACCTACATCACCAACTACCTAGCCATCTCAGACTGTATCCATATCTTAAATTCAGCATGTATGAAAGAGTCTTTTTATTTTCCCCTCAAAATGCTCCTTTTCCCCTTATTTTCCAATTGCTCTCCAACTTTCCTATTATTGTTAAGGACACCATCATTCTCCTAGTCTCCCACACTGGCAATCCTAGCGTCATCTTCAATTCTTCATTTATACTCACCCCTCTACATAGACAATCCACGATCAAATCTTGTCCTTTCTACCTTTACAGCATCTCTCTTACAAGGCCCTTTCTCATCACTCACACTGACTGACACCCTGCTGATGTAGCCTTTCCTTACCTTTGGCCTCCCCTCTGCAATCATCTTCTAGATAGTCTCCCTGTCTCAAGTCTTTCTCTATTCCAGTCTAATTCTCCACTCCAAAGTCAAAGTGACTTTCCTAATGCTCAGGTCTGACCCTGCTATTTCTCTACTTCATTAACTCCAGTGGCTCTCCATTAACTCTAAGGACAAATATCAAACGCTATGTTGAGATAAACTGCTTGATTTCCATAATAGCTGAAAAGACCTCCATGAACTGATGCAGAGTGAAATGAGCAGAACTAGGAGAATGTTGTACACAGAGACTGAAACGTTATGGGACCAGCATATGCAATCAACTTTGCTACTAATAGCAATGCAATGATTCAGGACAATTCTGAGGGACTTATGAGAAAGAACACTCTCCACTTCGAAAGAAAGAATGGTGGGAGTAGAAATGTAGAAGGAAAACATTTTTATTTTTCACTTGTTTATGTGGGTGTTGGATGTGGGGTTTTGGTTTTTTAAAGATTATTGCAAAAATGAATAATATGGAAATAGGTATTAAGTGATAATATATGTATCAGCCAGTGAAATTGCTTGTCAGCTCTGGGAGGGGGGAGGGAGGAAAGGGAGGAAAAGAACATGAATCATATAACCATGGAAAAATACTTAAATAAAATTTTTTTAATTAAAAAAAGCCAACTCAAAAAAAAAAGCTATATTTGGCATTAAAACCTTTCACAAACCTGGCCCCTTGCTATCTTTTCCATTCTCCTTATACTTTATTCCCACACAGTCTACAATCCAGGTACACAGACCTCCTGGACTACTTGCTGTTCCTTGAATACAACAAGCCACTCCTCATGCTATGTCTTCTTAATGGCTGTCCGCCATACCTAAAACACTCTCTCTCCAACATCCACCTCATGGATTCCAAGAAGTCTCAGCTCAAATCCCATTTCCTGAGTGGGGTCTTTCTCAGTCCTATCCACCCCTCATCCAAAACTCTACTAGAACCTTCCTTCTAAGTTGACCTTCCATTTTATACCATATAGATGATTGACTGATTGATTAAAAAGGTTTAAGATTCTACTTTAACCTCAAATGGATGAAAAATCAGTTACTGTACCAAACTGAGAAACTGAAGGAATTAAACCTGGATGGCATATCTTTCTAAATTCAGGATACAATCCCAAGAAACAACACTATATAAACATACCTGTCTGGATATGGCCAGCTGCAGAGCCAGATAAAAAGCTGCTAGGTGGTCCGTAGGTGACAAACTGTGAGCTCTGAAAAATTCAAATTATTTATAACTATTAGTACATGTAAAGGAAGTTTATTTTTCTTATCAAGTATTTGTTTACTTAGCTATCTTTCACTTTGCCACTAAAAATTTGAATTTTTATCTTAACTTCAGTGATGATTATAACAATTATCCTCTTGTTAGAAATATATACGTATGTAAACCGAAGTGTGTCTTCAACCATACAACCTTTGGCAAGAAGCCATATTCTATTTCAGTAGGTGATCTCCTCTGCTCCCAAGGATTTGATCATCACCTCTATGCAAAAGATGTGAATGATTCTCAGATTGATTTAGGAAACTTGAACCTTTCTCCTGTCTTCTAGTCTTTTATTGACAACTTCTTTTAAGACCTCTATAACTATGTCCCATTGATATCTTTAATTCAGCATGTCCAAAAGGGAACTAATAACTCTTCTCTCCCTCCCATCAATCAGTCCTCCTCTCTTGCTAACTAACTTCCCTATGATAGGTGAGGGGTCACTCTCATCCTTCTGGTAGCCCAGGCTTACAATTTAGTTGTCATTCTTAATTTCAAGTTCCTTCCCACCTCTCCCCACTCCAATCCTAATCTACTGTCATGTCCTGTTGTTTCTAGCCTCAAAATATCTCTCATATAAACACATTTCTTTCCTCTTACAATGCCTGGTACAGGCTATCACCACTTCATGCCTGGACTACTGTAATAGCCTTTGTTTGTTCAGGGTTTTGGGGGGTTTTTTTGTTTGGTTGGTTGGTTGGGTTTTTTTGTTTGTTTGTTTGTTTTGCTTTTAAATCCCTAACTTCCATCTTAGAATCAATACTGTGTATTGTAAAAGGAAGAAAAGTGGCAAGGGCTTGCCATAAAATGGCCAAAAGCTTAAGTGACTTGCCCAGGGTCTCATAGCTAGGAAGTGTCTAAACCCAGATTTGAACCCAGGACCTCCCGTCTCTAGGCCTGGTTCTCTATCCACTGAGCAACCTGGTTGCCCCTGGCAAGCCTTTTGATTTGTCTCTCTGCTTCAAATTCCTCCCCAAACAGGGCTTATGCTCCTCTCAGCTATAAAAGTGATCTTCTTAAAAGTGTTTGTCCAGCTATCCCTATTGATTCAATAAATTCTATCATTCTATTTTACCTCCAAGATCAAAAATAAAAACCTCTGTTTGGCTTTCAAGCCATTCAGAACCTGGCCCATTCCTATTTTCCAGATTTCACCCCCTTTACTCCTTACTGAGTGGCCTCAGTGTCACTGTTCTTCCCACAAGACACACCATTTCTTGACTCTAGGTATTGCCATGGCTGTCTTCCATGCCTAGTATACTCTCCCTCTTCATTTTGCTTTCTGGCTTCCTTCAAATCTCATCTAAAATCCCACCTTCTTAAAGAAGACTTTCTTGGTCCCCCTGAATGCTAGGGCCTCCCCTCTAAGATGATCTCCAAATAAGTCTAGCTATACCTTAGGTTTTTATACAGTTATTTGAATGTTGTTCTCTCTCCATTAGATTCTGAATTCTTTGAGGGCAAGCTATCTTTTGCCCTTTTTTGTATACTTAGCACAGAGCCTGGTACAAAAATACTAGTTAATATGACTTGGCCTGGGGTAAACAATAGAGAGAAGGAAAAAGAGAAGGGAATAAGCATTTATTAAGTGCCTACTATACACCAGGTTAGCACTTTTTAAATAGCATCTTATTTGAGCCTCACAATAACCCTAAGAGGTAGGTGCTGTTATTTCTCTCCATTTTACAGTTGAGGAAACTGAGATGGACTTTGTTTCACAGGCTGCGACTTGACCAAGGCTACATTTACTGTCTGAGGACAGATATGAACCTACATCTTCCTCACTTCAAGTTCAGTGTTCTATCTCCCATACCACAGGCATCATTTGGGTTTGCAAAAGCTCTGTGTTGGGTAATAAAAGATTCAAGATAGGTCAAATGGCATTGGGTTAATTAATTAACACATTCAGACTCATTGAGGCCCAAATTCCAATCTGAGTACAAAGAGTAGATCTTTAAAATATGCAGGTTATGTACTGGTTTAGCCCTAGTAGGTAGATCTTCATCTCTATCCTGATGTTCTGGATCAAAATTTCTAGGATTCAGAGAAGCTTCATAGTCATCAAAAGTTCCACTTTACTACATGAGGCTTTTTGTTTCTGATGAAATATAAAACAGGAAAAAATAGACTATCTCATTAAGATGAATCTAGTTAACTAGTTTAACCTTCAACTTATGTTTCTTAGAATTCTTTAGTATAATCAATGATTAATTTTATTAAATGGCTTGTTACACTGGAGAAAAATGTAGCACTTAATTGAATAAAACATAGAATTTTTTTTTTGCTTTGATATAGAAGAGTATTATATTTCACCATAAGCAACTCCAAACTTCACTGTGTGAAGACACATTTCCTCCCAGATTGTTAAACATAATAGCAAACCAAACTTTTACTTTTTTAAAAGGTATTTCATGCATACAAATTAAAAACACATTTTCTATTGACATACTGTGATAAAAGTAGGTACAATGCTACTAGGAAAGTAGACATTCAAGATTAAAAGAAAATCCAAAACATTATTTATTATGGCAGAGCTGCAAGGATAGGATAATTTCTTAGAGCAACAGACCCTATTTGACCTAATTTTTTTTAAACCCTTACCTTCCACCTTAGAATCAATACTGTGTATTGGTTCCATGGCAGAAGAGTGGTAAGGGCTAGGCAATAGGGGTTAAGTGACTTGCCCAGGGTCACTAAACTAGGAAGTGTCTGAGGCCAGACTTGAACCTAGAACCTTCTGTATCTAAGCCTGACTCTTAATCCACTGAGCTACTACCTCTATTTGCCCTATTTTTTTTTAAAGTATTGGATCAAATGCCAAAGTCTTTAATGCATGCTGTCTAATAAGAAAGGAACTTATTTAGATTAATGAGACTTTTTTTTCTCACAGATAAAACAATTAATATTCAATGCTCAGCTAGGTGTTGTACTCACTAGAGTAGCAGTCCTAAAGTCTGGAAGACCTGAATCCAAATAGGATTTAGACACAATTCAAATAGCTTTAGACACTTACTAGTTGTATGACCCTGGGCAAGTCTTTTAACCTCTGTTTGTCTCCATTTCTTCATCTGTAAGAAACAGGGAAGATGATAGCCCCTACTTCCAAGAGTTGTAAGGATCAAATGAGATAATAATTGTAAAGCACTGAGCACAGTTCCTGGCATGTAGTAAGCACTCTATAAATGTTAGCTATTAATAACCTGCTGGTGAGTCTTACTGTCTCAAGTCTTTCCACACTCCAATTTAGCTACTAAAGTAATTTTCCTAAAATACAGGCTCAATTATGTTACATCCACTCCACTCCACCCCATCTCCTACTCAATAAACTCCAGTATCTCCCTATTTTCTCCAGGGTCAAATACAACATCCTCTACTTGGTATTCAAAACCACCCAAAATCTAATCACCTCCTACTTTTCCAGTCATCTGACACCTTACTCCTTGACATGCACTCTTTGATTGGGTGACACTGTACTCCTTGACATT
The DNA here is from genome assembly GCF_027887165.1 of Monodelphis domestica. NCBI lineage: Eukaryota > Metazoa > Chordata > Mammalia > Didelphimorphia > Didelphidae > Monodelphis > Monodelphis domestica. The sequence continues at coordinate 229,209,243 of NC_077227.1, read as the reverse complement.
TCATGAACAAGATGTTCCATCTCTGTACTAGGCATTTTTTCTGACTGTTCCCCATGCCTGGAATGCTTCCCTTCCTTCTCTCTATCTACTGGCTTCCCTGGTTTCCTTCCAACTTTCAACTATCTTCTACAAGAAGCACTTCCCCTAAACTTAACTCTAGTGCCTTACCTCTCTTAATATTTACTCTGTATATGTCTTATTTGCACATATTTGTTTGCTCACGGCTTCCCCCATTAGATTGTAAGCTCTTTGGGGAGCTTTTGCCTCTCTGTATCCCCAGAACTTAGCACAATTGCCTAACATATAGTAGGTGCTTAAGAAATATATACTAACTCTTTCCTTCATTTTCTTTTCTTGAGGGTGAATAATGTTTAGCTTTGGTGGTTTTCAAAGGTTTCTCATACATTCTCTCTCTTCTTCTCATAATAAGACTATGGAATAGGACAGATATTTTAATCTATCTTACAGATAAGAATAATGGGCTGAGAGAATTTGTCCAAAGCCACAGTTATTAAGTGCTGTTAATAGAACTTATCCGCAGGGTGTCTGCCTCCCATTTCTTTTTCTTTTTTTGGCTGACCTCAATTTCAGTGCTTTCTCATTGCATCATGCTAAATCTTTATTAAATCATTAGCATGTGATAGTAGAATGGGTATAATTCTTGCTCTTTTTCAAATTCCGGTTTTGTCTCTACTTGACTCTAGGCAATTCACTTAATATCACTCTGCCTTATTTTCTTTATCTATAAAATGGACTTAATAATGACTGTACCTAACGTACCTAACTGCTTCATTGGATCTTATGATAAAGGCATCTTGTGAAATTTAAAGCACCAAAAAACTTGAGTCATTATGGTTACTATTCAAAGAAATAAACGTGTCTAATAATGTGTTTTGTTTTTGTTTTATTTACACGAGGTTATCATTTTTCATATAATCTTATTCTAATCCTATGAGATTTTGGGGGTTTTTTTCATCTCCATACAATGTCCGTCTTTCAGGTTTGTTTGTCTATTGGCAATCGAAGATTTTTCACATCACAGGAATTTTACTCTTCATTGCCCATAAAAAAGTACAAAGTAGAATGTTTTGACTTATATTTCTCTCTCCTCCTCCAGCCCAATTTCATCTCCAATTTTCACAATACACACCCTGGTAAGGAGACTCAAATATTTAAGTGATTAATTACTAAGGGACATTTGCAAGCACTATTTTCCTATTTTACCCTCTTTCACAATTAATGAAACATGACTTTTACAAATTTCAGGAATTTCTCAGGACTATAATGTCTTTAGCTGGATTCACAAATTTTGACCAAGTAATGACTTTCTTATAAGTCATAAAAATGATAATTTCTTCCCACTACCAAGGAAAATCTTAATAAATTATCTTATGGAATACATCATATATCCTGAATTGATCAGATATCTGCAAATATGCCACTTACAACTGGGGCCTCTGTCCTATCCATAGTTTGTTATGACAAACAACAAAAGGGCTTAAGACACTGGCTTTTCTGTAAAACATTCAATCCAAATCTAATGACCCTCAAATGGGGGTTGGTTGTCAACCAATCTGGGTTTTTGTCTTTAAAAAGGACAAAAAGAACCCAAGGAATATTTCAAGTTTTTATTTTTCTTGATTTGGCTAATGAAGCAAATTGCTCTATTTAATCTATTCTTCCCCTTCTTTGCTCCCCTCACCTAAAAATGGAAACATATTAAAAATGTTAAAGCAAACTGCTCTGCTTGTGTATATGCTGGAAAATCTTTGGTTACTATGTATCTAATAGCTTCAGTGGTCAAGACCTGGTAAAAAAGTTAGGACTCCTCCAAGTAGTCCAGTCAATAAAAATTATTATGCGATTTGCAATCTGTGTCCAAGGGAAGTAAACTTACTTTAAAGCTATAAGCATTACATAAAAAAAAGGAAGAAAGGAATGTAAACTAGCTTTACAATCTCTGCTCACACTCTGTGTCAGCAATTTAACCTGGATAAGCAGGTACTTCATGCTTTTTAGACAGTTGTAACAACCATTATATCATTCAATCCTTACAATTAACTGCTGTATAACAATTTTGTGACACAGTAGTATGGTGGGCAAAGTATTGTCATTTCTGCAGATGAGGAAACTGGGGTTTAGTTCATCTCAGTTAAATCATCATCAAATTTTTCATCCAAGGGATGAAAGTATATACATCCAAAGAAAAGTATATATAATATCATATGATTCCTCATTCTAGGCACACTCTTTTATTTCATAAAAATATAACTTTAGGTGCAACAATGTCACAGATATTAAAAGAACAATTAATCACATAAAGTTAGGAATGGGCTTGACAAATAGAGTTGGTTTGGTTATAAACTATTAACAATGTCACTATGGAACAATGTTGAATAAAACAGCATTCTATGTCATATACTCTATTGTCTTGTGAAAGACAGAATAAAAAAGATTAAGAAGGGGCCACTTAAATTTAATACCTTCTCAACTCAATATTAAAATATAGTCATGGGAAATACAATTCATAAAGTGACCCTCCTATACTAGTAAACATTAAATCTTTCTTTACTCCAATTTGATTCAATCTAAATCAATTCAAATGACATGGGACCACTCCCCAGTCCCAAGGAAACCAAGACAAAAAAAGGGACAAAAGTTCTGCCCACAAGAAGTTTACATGCTATTATTATTATTATTATTATTATTATTATTATTATTACACAACATAATTATACAAGGTATGGTAAAGTGGGGTAAGGAAGAGATCAAGACTAAGTGTTTTAGAAAAATCAAGAATAAGAAACATTCAAAGCCTTCAATTTTACAGATGAGCAAACTGAGATTCAAGAAAATCAAGTAAACAATTTCTGAAAAATTACATGAGTAGTAACTCCGTTCTCATTCCCATTCTCCATACTCTATGTTGAGGGGGACCCAAAGGAGCTGTCTTTACCAGTAGGTTGACAATGAGACTACATATTCAAAATAACAGAAACAAAATTAATAATAATTTGGTGGCATAATAGATAAGACTACAGAGGACAGATCTAGAAAATTCTTTGATATAAAAACAAAGAGTGATCACATAATTTTTCACAGATGTCAGTAAAGGCCTGAAAACATTTAAGTAACTTAAAACAAAAACCTGTGTCCTAATATAACAACCACAACAAAAATGATTCAGACCACATTGGTACCAAAACATAATCTCTTATGATACTTGGCTTGATAGTGACAAATGTCTTTAATAAAAGGATCACCACCTTGTATTCCCACATACATGTCTCTGCAGAGTTCAAAGAGCTTCATAATAAAATGCACTCAAATGGATTAACCGATTGAGAATATGGATTCATATGGCAACAGATGATGAAGCAATTTTTAATACAATATGTTCTGTACTGTAGAAAACTCCCAGAGGTAAAAGCACTGTTTATATAATCTTTATAAATATCTCTTTTTTTTAATACTTATAATAAGGTCTTTTCCCTCCATTATGTACAAAATGGAAAGATTTACACCCACTCACCTCTGAAAAGCAAGAAGAGCCTTTCTCTGCAGGACCTCTTGCATCCCTCGCAAAGAAGCTGAGAAAGGAATTTAGTTAGTCAGTGTAGCATGTAAAGCCAGAAATCTGATATTACACATATAAAACCTTTACTTTTTAAGTGTATATCAACCCACATTTACCAAATGACTCCAAGGTTTGCTAGAGCCTGTAGGGTCCAGAACAAGAATTTTATATCCCTACCTTGAGGGTTTACAATCTATGTAAGGAGATATATTCTGAATCTATAAGCCAACATTATCTTAATTATGGTGACACTGTGACAAGCTGATGGTCAGCTCCAGAAGCCCTTGGTTCTACTTCCAAAGAGAAAGGTTGGTGACTCCAAAGAAGTATCACAGTCTATCTTCCCTGCTACAGATATAAACAATTGGATTGGTTAAAGAACAGTCCCAGTAAGGGTAAGGTCACTTAATCTGAGTTCTATATGGACCAAGTAAATTAAACTCTATATCATGCTCAAAAAGTGCTCTAATATGGAATTAATTTCTTAATTAGGAAGTTGTGGATAATAATTACAAATTCACCCCAACTACAGAGAAAGAAATAAAAAATCTTAAAAATGTCTTTCTCACATACAATGGGTCAACAGTTTGATAAGGAAATAACAACTGATACTGGTGAAGGACTAGAAAAGGATGTATCAAGAGAAAGCAATGAGGGTAACTTTCACAGGAATAAATTTAGAGCAGGACTGAAGAAATCTTTAAGTATTGAACCATTTCCCATTGTCTGAATGCTCACGGGGAAAGGCAGAAGTCAAATGGTACAAACAGCATTTAAAAATATACAATACCTTCTGTGTTAAGCTCCCCTTGTAATTTAAAGTCACAATTTTGAAGCTGCAAAGGACCTTGAAGACTATTAAGTCCAATTCCTTTTGTAGGTAGGGCTGGGATTAACATTCCCATTACAGGGTGAGTAAATGGCTTCTGTCCAGCACTACTTTCTCTCTACATCAGACCATTTTCTCTAATAATGCAAATGGAAGAACTTTTAAGTCCACTAAAACCCTGTGTTTTGTGAAATTAAAAGCAAACATCTACTTCAACAACATAAAAAATCCACGGGATATGTCCTATTTTGTGGAAGACTAATAACGTATGGATTGAAAGTAATTCCTTGAATAATTAAAGTAAGCATTCCCAAGTTATTTCTCTTATAAGGACATAATAGAACCAATACCATTTAAAATCTGTTAGACATAATAAACACTAATTATTTTTTAAAACACACATAATCTGAGTCTCTTGTACCTCAATTATAGCTAATTCCAAAGTCTGTATTCTGTTTGTTTCCAAAGACTACACTGCTTGATTTTCTGTTGCATACATAGTTAAAATTTTTCATTTTAATCTTTACTTTCTGTCCTAGTAGCAAACATAAGACAGAAGGGCAAGGGCCAGACAAATGGGGTTAAGTGATTTGCCGAAGGTCACACATCTCCGAAGTGTGTGAGGCTAGAACTTAACCCAGATCCTCCTGACTCCAGGCCTGGAACTCTAACCACTGTACCACGTAGATGACTCCATAGTTAAAACTTATGTGACATACAATAGTTGCTGGTGAAGAGGGAGAGCAATCACTGTTTAGACAAAGAAAGTTTACTGAAGGTGAGGCATTGAGTTACTAATTCTCCATGCCTGAGCCAACAGCTTTTTCAACTGAGAAACCACCAGATGACATGTTGGGTTGAATCTGGTCCCTAGTCAGCCTCATTCCTCCAAAATTAAATATACCGTAACCCATTTGCTATGATAGTCATGACAAAAAAAAAAAAAGGATCTATGAAGATACAGTCCAAGTGTCCTACTCTTCTTTTAAATGTGGGAAGTCTTTCTTGGCTTATGGAATTATCTTCTCAAAGAGGCCAGATAGCAACACAGGTTGATAAGAGTTAATAATTGTAAGTTAAATGCCACATTCCTGCCCCCACCTAATCTTACCATCAGTGGCCTGCAGACTATAAGTGAGTCCCAAAGCTAAGTAACCTTTGGCTTTGAACTCTGAGGTTTTCTCTCCCATGTCAACCACATTTTTGGCAAAATTTTCAGCTTCTTCTAACTGAAAAAGAAGACAAGTTTAAAGATATACAAAATTCATCCTACTGCCTGAGGTGAGTTTTTTACATGCACTCCCTCCCATGAGAATGTACTGCTTAAAGTAGAAATTCACGAGGTCACATTAAAAGATATTAAGAGAAACCTCCAAATTCTGAGGTTTCTCTTCTGGACCATAGTCATATGGAATTCTTTTGCATTCTCCTTTTCTTCTCAATCAATTAATATTCTTCCTGTCTCTATTAAATGCTCTAAGAATCATCACTGAGTTTCTTTTCATGTCTCATTCTATGACTTTTATCCCCAATATTCTCTCAGTAAGGTCTTTTTGTATTTCCAATTGATATATTATTTATATTTCCAAAGGAAAAAAATCAATGGTATATTTCAAGAATTTTTTCTTTGTTTAGTTTAATAGTAAATACATGGATCCTCTTTCAACTTTAAGGAAAAAGATGATTAGATAGTACTTAGATGTTTTTATTTAATATAGTCACACATTCATTCATTTAAAAGGCATTATTATATACCTACTGGGTGTAATATACCATTTTAGACAGTGGAGGACATACAAAGATAAATAAGATGAAATTATTGCCCTCCAGACATTTATAATCAAGTGGACGTAAAAAGATATGTAAAAAATAATATAACAAAAATTCAAATAAGCTAAATACATAAAAATTTAAAGTGCTTTTTTAATTGGGGAAAAAAATTACTTTAATGGAGAGTAGTACAACAGTTCCTCCTCTTGGACACCTGAATTTTTCAATTCAAAAGAACTCTAACACTCAAAAACTCACTTAAGTTGATTCCATTTCTTCATTTGCTCTCTGTTGTATATACATCTATATCCTTCATTCCTTGGGCAAGTAAATCCCAGGTATAGGAGTCAAAATCTTATACCTGAAGAAATTAGCAAAACTTCCCGGAAGCCATGCTTTTCAACGGAATACCTCATCTTTGAAAATATGGTGGGGTTTTTCCCTAAATCTAGCCAACCACTTAAAATAGCTCAAAGATTAATTTTCTAATATGTTTACTTTTCTATTTCTAAAATACACTAGATTGACTAAAAATTCAAAAGGATTTAACAATGTTTTTGAGATGGAAAAACTAGTCACTCAACCAGATATGGACCTGACAGCTTTCTATCGTTAGGAATCTGTATAATTAACACATGAGCTTTCTATTTCTATTTAAGGGAATAAATTTTAGAAATCCACACACCCACATTGCACCTAAGCATAATTCAATAAACATTTGAAGACTATCAATGCACAGAACATTGCATACAAACACTAAATAAATGCTAACTAAATGAAAATAAAATAGAAAAATAATACAGTAAAGAAGGAAAACCTGTTTTTACACAAATTCATCATGCTTTATGTAAAATCCAATAAATGAACATCCAGATTTATACCAGAAGTAAATGAGGAAGGAAGTGATGATTCAATTTTTAAAAGGATTCCTTTAAACCCTAAGAATATTTAAAACACTAGTCAACATGTAGAATGTTTACTTACATGCTTCTTTTAAGTAGTGCCCTTACTACAAAAAGTAAGATAACATCTGGGCCACAGTTCTAATTCTCTCTAGCTATGGTATTTTTGAGCTAATGTTCCTATGATTGTAGCACATTTAAATAATCTTTAAAGTTAATGAGGATTTTAAGCACTAATTGACTTACCCAATGAAGGGAACCCATACACAACTTTGCAGCCAGGAGAGGAATGGTAGCGTCGTCAGGTTTCAGACGGATACATTCTTTCAGAACCTTCACAGCACGAGCAGACTTGACAAAAGAGGAATATTTCTGTGAAACTCAATTACAAAATTTGTGACAAAGACACTAAGCGAATCTTTGGGGGTGAGGGGCACTATGTTTATTAAAATACTTGCTGGTTATATTTTTAGTTTCTGTTCAAACAAACAACAAGCCCTGACTCCCTCCACTACCACTCCCCAACCACTCTGAAATTTCTGACAGAAGTCTGAGCAAACAATAATTCACTGAGAAGTAAGAGTAGAGATGAGAAGAAAGTTCACTGGAATCAACAAAGAAGCTAATATTTATAGGGGGGAAGATTACATCTCATTCATCGTTTGTTCACTATATGAGGTTTCTGGCCAATTTTCCCTTAAATACTTCTGTAATCCTCTTCTTCAGATCTCTTGACCCACAGAACAAAGACAGAATGGGTCAGAATATAACAGTCAATTGGATAGTATGTCCCAGAGTATTTACCCTCAATCTACTTCATTAGAACTTAAAAGATCAGCATGAGTATTTGGCTTTGTGTTCAAGACTTGTAGCTTCCTCACAAGCTTTTACTGTTCAAATGGTTAGGAAAAGGAACATTCCAGAGGATTATCCTCTCAAGAACATGATTGTGTTTCCCCCCAGCTAAGCAAAACAGGCTAATCTAACTGCTTCTTCTGTTACCGTAAAAATGACTAGAGGGAAACTTCCAACATTTGATTCTGACTTCTATATAATTTAAGTACTAGCCACAAATTTCCCAGTATTCTCTGATGATATTGAGAACTGCACATACAAATGGGGTAACTCACTTTTCCTGCAGCCATCAATGATAATGCAAACTGGTACCAGAGGTGGAACTCCTCAAATGCAAACTTCATAGCTCTTTCTAAACACTAGTTTGAAAAGATGAAAAAAATATAAATAAATGATAAATTATGAATGTAGAGATGATAAACTAGTTGCAAAGTTTTAAAATCACAACTTTAGGAGTGTCCAGATTATTCAATAGTTGAATCATTCTTATATTCTGGAACTTTTATAAACATTGGATTTAATACTGTGAAAACAGATCCTAATTGAGTTAGAGAACTGCCTAACTGCCAGGAAAATCAGAATTCAATTTACTGCCTCTGACACAAACTAGTGGTATCAGCCTAGGTAAGTCACTTAAGTTGGAGGATAGGGAAGTGTGGATGGGGAAAGAACACCCAGGCAAATCTCTAAGATAATAATTTGTAAAGCGTGTACTGATCTACATTGGTAGCAGTTTCCTTCTTTGGATTTTTTCCCCATACAGCAAAGCAATCACAGGTCAGGGGGAGGGAGGACAGTTATGCATAAACTGAAATCAACCAACAAAATATTTAGTAATAGAGCTTCCTGAAAAGGAAAAAGCCCAAGTCATGGTGTCAGAAGTTCTTAGTTCAAGGTCCTACCCGAAAATTTACTAACTTTTCAATCTTAGGCAAGTCACTTCACTTTTCTGTTCTAAAGATAGTAGTATTTGGCACCACTTCTTGGGTGGGCAGGTTGTGTGTGTGTGTGGGGGGGGAACAGCACTATACTAAGTATCAAGCAAATTCTCTTTATCCTCATTAAATGTATGCTATGTACACTAGCTGCCTCCAGATTTACTCTCTCTCCTCAATCCTTTGCAATTTGGTGTCACACCTCCTCACTTTATTGACCCTGATCTTTCCAAAGTTACCAATGATCTCTTGATTGGCAAATCTAATGGTATTTTCTCAGTCTTTATCACATCGAACCTATCTTCTACATCTGATAACACTAGCCACTCTTTCCTAGACATCTCCTTTCTTTGGATTTCGTGGCATTGGTCTCTTCTGATTTTTCTGCTACTTGAACTGCTATTTCTCAGTGTCCTTTGCTGGTTCATCATCCATATAATATAGCCTAATTGTATATATTCTCCAAGATTCTGTTGTAGGCCACCTACTTTTCTCTCCCTACTCTCTCTTTGGTAACTTCATCACTCTCTGGGCTCACATAACAAATTGCCTACTGAACACGTCAAACAGAATGTCATCAAGACATACTAAACTTCAGCCTGTCCATATCAGAACTCATTAGCTTTGCCCAAAAATCCACTCCTCTCCCAAACTTCCCCATTTCTTCCAAAGGCACAATGATTCTACCAGTTGCCAAGGTTCTTAACTTTGGCATTATCCTCAACTCCTCATAGCTGCTAAATCCAAAGATTTGAACAGTCACTACCTCCTATCATTTACATCTATACAAAATCCAGCAAATGACCTTTGCTCTGTATTTAGCCAAGACCTTACATTAGATCTACACCACTTCTTGCCTAGCTTACTGGAAGACCCTCTTTGTCTCAATTCTCTCTTTCATCCTGTGGTCAAAGTTCTTTTCCCTAAATGTAGCCTTGACTATGTAACACCCTACTCAACAAATACCAGTGGCTCCCTATTCTCTCTAGGATAAAATATAAACTCCACTGGTTAGCTTATAACATCTTTACTTCAACTCATCTTTTCAGCCTTGCTGGCCATGATAGTCCATGTCATATCTCTAGACCTCTGTAGTGGCTGTGAGCCAAGCTGGAAACATCCTTCCTCCTCTCTTCCAGCTCATAGATGCCTCTTTGCCTTCAAGCCAAAGCTTTGAGCATTATCTTCTATTTCTTCTTCTGCCTTTCCTAATTCCCTAAGACTGCTCATTTTCTCCTTCTCAGACTACATTTTATTTAACTACTTTGTATTTATTCTCTTCCATTTATTCTGCACTGGAGATGGAAATGGCAAACCATTCCAGTATCTTTGCCGAAAAGCTCTATGGAAAGAGATCCATAGGGTCCTTCACAAAGAAATAGACATGACTGAACAACAATTCATCCTTATATATAGGTGTTTTTTTTCTTGCCTATTATAATGTAAACTTCAACTGAGAAGGGATTGTTTCAGTCATGGAATCTGTATTTCCAACACCTAACATGGTGCCTGGTACATAGCAAATACTTAATAAATGACTGATTAAAGTAATGTGCCCAGCATTGTGCCAGCATAATTCAGGAGTTAAATGGAATTTTCACTAAAAGAACTCTAACATAGAAAAACTAGGTTTTTTTTTCATTTTTAGAAAATATATTGTTTGTTGATTACATTCAAATTCCCAGGTATTTCCCCCCCCCCCTCACTAGAGAAGGCATCATTTGACATATATATTATAAATTTTACATATATAAATAAAAATATGCTTCATATTTCTATTTATCAGTTCTTTCTCTGGAGGTGGACACTCAGAAGTTATTCTTCAAATATTAATTATGTAGCTGTATATAATGGTCTCTTAGTGCTATTCATTTCACTTTTCATAATTTTATGTAGGTCTTCCCAAGTTTGATTGCTTTTTACTTGTGGCACAATAATATTCCATCACATTCATATGCCATGACTTGTTCAGTCATTCCTCAATTGATGGGCCTCCCTTCAATTTCTAGTTCTCTGACACCACAAAGAGCTGCTAGAAATATTTTAGAATACATAGGTTTTTTTTATTTTTCCTTAATCACTCTTGGAAACAGATGGTATTTCTGGGTCAAAAACTAACTTTTTTTAAAAGAGAAAACTGCAAAAGAAAATTTATCAAAAAGAATAATCAATATGGACTTGATATTATAAGATCACTAAGGGCCTACTAATACAACATAAAGGTTTCATGGAAAAGGCATCTTGAGTCTCAGTTATAAAGTGTATTATATTCTATTTGGAGATTAAGAAGGGAGAATTCATCTTGAGAGAATCAAAGAACTTCCAAGAAATACCTCAGTAGTTACCTAATTTAACTTGAGCTTGAAAAAAGAAATTCTAATTACATACAAGACAAATGGTCATTCAACTTCTGCTCACTATCCTCAAATGGCCTTGTTACCTCCCCAGGTAATCTATTCCACTTATAGATAACTCCAATTATTAAATCTTCTCATATCAAACCTAAATTCCTACATCGCAACTTCCACCCATTGCTCCTACTTCTGCCTCATGGAGGTAAGAAAAAAAAGTTTAATCTCTTTCAGATGAGAGGCCTTCAAATATTTGAAAAGATCTATCATGTCTCTCCTAAAAGTTCTTTTCTCCTAGACAATTATGCTCAGTTGCTCCAATCAATCTCTACATGAACTCAAGTCACTTAACTATTGGGTTTGCCCTCCTCCTCTAGACTTCTCCAGCTTACCCATGTCTTTCCTGATATGTGTTACCTAGCAATAAGCTCCATATGTGGTCAGACAAAGGACTACCATCTGCTTATTGGGATGTTATTCTTATCGGTGCAGCCCAAGATTAAATTCATTTTCTTGCCTTTAATACTGAAGCTTATACAATCACCTCTTTTTCAGATAAACTGATTTCTAGTCCCATCTTATACTTGTAAAGATGATTTTTGAAACCATATGTAAGACTTTTATATTTAACTCTATAAAAATGAAAACGGAGAGCAGAAAATAGGGAAAGAGGATAAACAAATACAGAAACAAGAATAATCCTGGCCAAAAAAAAAAAACCACTCAATCTAATTAGAACAGAAGGTGTCCATTTCAGGAAATGAGAAATACAGGTGGATAGATAAGGAAGAGATGATAAATGGAGAAGTTTGAATACAAGCCTAAGAGTTCATATCTGAAAAATGCAAGGACCTATTATTACAAGTTCTTAAACAATAGTGACATGTAGAAAACAAGAGAACACTGTATAGAATGACTTGGATGAAGACAAAATGAAAGAATAATCCATTTATGAAGTGATAAAAGTTTGGACTAAGAAAGTGACAACAGAATCAGAATATATGGATGAAAAGAGAGATAAAGAATAGACCTAACTTGGAAACTTATTGTGGATAAAAAGAGCTGAAGGAAAAGGCTCAAAATTGGTGGAGTTTCTGATAGAAATTGGGAGAATCCATTTTGGAGAGGGGAAATAAACAGAAATCAGTCTTAGTATAATAATGGTCCTAAAATAATTCATGTTACATACCTACTAAATGACTTAAATATATATTAACAGAAAAAAGTTTTTGTTTTTTTCCTTTTTGTTAATTTGAGCAATATACATCAATTGTTTTTCTTATAAATGAAAGGAGAGCAGTCATGGTAACAGTCTGTTCTGGAAAAAAAAAAAACCTAGATGCTAAAAATAATTATGCACACATATTTTCTTTTATTCTAAGAGCTAAAAGTCAGTAAAACAAAATGTGCCAAGAATTTAAATTTAGGCACAGCACAGAAAGGACCAGAGACAATTCTTGCTCCACACCCCATACTCTCCAAAGAAATGTATCATTCAGTTAAGGAAAAAGAACACAAACACATATAAACATTTAGCATAGGTTTCTACATAAATAAAATCAAATAAAATATATATTAAGTTATGTCTTTAATCAAGTGACTATGTAACCCTGAGCAAGTCACAACCTCTCAATGTTTCTCTAGGAAACTCTCTAAAACCATGAGTTACAACAAAGGTGCCAATTTTGGTAGAGTGAGTCTTCTCACTTAAGAGTTCCTTATTCCAATGAATCATAGAATTTGATTGCTTAAGTCCCTAGCAAGGATACACAAGTCTAACACATATTCACACACACACACACACACACACATAAAAATATCCATGACAAGTGGCTGTCTCAACTCTACTCAGACCTCTAAGGAAGGGGAATCCATCCATTAGTTTTTGAGACGAGCCCTTCTATTTTCCCAATCTAAAGCTTAAACTGACTTTTTATAACTATTACCTCTTGCTCCTGGATCTGCCCTCTGGAGTCAAAAAGAATAAGTTTAATCCCTCTTCCAACATGACAATCCTTCAAAAATTTGACCTTGACAGTTATAATCCCCCTCTCCAACTAGGCATCTTTTCTCCCACCTATAGTTCTCCAACCAATTCCTTTAAAAGACCCTACGTCATGAACTTGAGAACCTGTACTACCCTGGTTACCCTCCTGTAAATATCAGTTGATCAATGTCCTTCTTTAACTGTTGTCCCCTAAACTGAAAATAAAATTCCATGTCAGGCCTTCCAAAGGCCAAAGTAGGATTATCACTCTCTATGACAATTATGCCCCTCCTTATGTCCAAGATGGCATTAGGATTTTTTTTTAATTGCCCCATCACTCTGCTAATTCCTCTTGAATTTACAATCCCACCTAGATCCTTTTCAGAATGGCTATCGTCTACCCATGCCTCCCTCATTTTATTTGTGAAATTTCATTTTTGTGCCCAAGTGAAAGATTTTTTACATTTATACTACTGAATTTTATATATTAGTCTGAGTCTAATTAATGCTCTAGGCCAGTGTTGACAAAGGTTTTCAAATTCACATGTCCAAACTGCAATTTTAAGCTGCCTGTGAGCCCTTCCCATCCCTACGCCCCATCATCCCCAAAGACCTGAGGAAGTGCTCGCTTTGGGCAGCTGGGCAGAAGGGCACGAAGCAGTTCCTCAAATGCCAGCTTTGCACACATGCCAATACTTTGCCAATGCTGCTCTAGGCTATCAAAGATGCTTTTGGATACTGAATTCTCAAGCCAATTGACTCCAATCAACTAGTCTTTACCATTCTTTTGCCTTGGAACTGATTCTTCGTATTAAATTTAAGACAGAAGTTAAGCTTAAAAGTTTAAGATTAAAGTTAATTCTTTAAAAAAGAAAGAAAACAAATCGACAATGTATTTTCTTATAAGAATATAATTTATTCACATACCTTTGCATACAGTGTTAGGGCACAAAGCTGGTATTTAGTAAACAGTTATTAAATGACTCATTAATAAAGGCAGATTTAAAAAATAATTACAGGAGTTTCCTCTAGTCTTATTTTGTTGCTGACTCTAGAAACATGAGGAAGGTGAGATGTATATGAAATGAGAGGACTCTCCTACATTCAGTAGAGTGTAATGGAAATAAGAGTTGTCTAAGAATATGGAGACCTGGTTTTGAATCTTAGCTTTGCCATCTAGTAGCTATATGAACTCTAAGCAAATCACTTCATTTTACAAGATGGAAATAATACTACCTTTGAAGATGTTGTGAGGTTCAAATCAAATAATGTGTGGAAACTGCTGTATAACTCTCAAGATGTTATGTAAATGTTTATTATTATAATAATTCTTAAAAGATATAAGGTAGGCTTCTAAGCACCATTCCCATAGGATGGGTAGGAAACCCAAGTTTCCTTTCTGGCCTAACACAGACATAAAAGAAAAGCTCATAGGCATAGAAAATGTTGTTAAAAACTGAAACACAAATCAGAACAAAGTTCCAGGTTATTTAAAATAAACCACTATGATAAAGCAACATGGATGTAAATAAGGATGAAAAATTTGGAAACCCAAGAAATCTTTCCGTAAATAGCTTTACCTGCTGGAATTTGCCCTACCATAAGTACTTCCAAATGCTATGAACAATATACTTGGTGTAAATCTGACCAAATGTCACTCTGGACCTTTCTGAACATGGTATTTAGAGATCACGCTTCTTAGATTTTCAGAACATAATCTGACTTCATAACAATAGAAACTAGCTAGCTGGCTATTAATAATAATCTAGGTATGGAATGAAAAACACCTAAGAGAAGGCATGAGGTATGAGAATGGAAAAATAAAAACAGTAAAGTTATAAATATTGTGGGGGGTGGGAGGGCAACAGTACACAATGGATTAGATGTAGAAGGATAAAGGTCCAAAGAGTCAGAAATTATAACTTGATAAGTTTAGGGAAGCAGGATATTGATAGTCTTACTGATGATAAAGTACTTGTTGAGAGAGAAATACACAACCCATCCAGTTATCTGATACACTTCAATTTCAGGGGTCAGCCAGTGAAATGGAAATATGAGTAGAACAGGAGTGAAGGGGTCAGAATCAGAAGAATAGTTAGGAGTAATCAATGAATAAATAACAAATTAGATAACAAGAAGAAAGCAGGGCTATTTCTAACATGAAAGAGAAATCTATTATCTGCAATTAGACCACTGTCACATCTTTAAATCACACATTAAGATTAATGCCATAATTATTCAGTAGAGTCCTCAAAAAAGCAATAATTAAGATTTTAATTAGTATTTAATCGCTCAAGTAATGGTCAGAATGTCACTTTGAAAAATTCTGTTTGCTTTTTAAAACAAGAAGCTAATTCATTTTCAATTTATTATTTTGGCTTTTATAAACTATTCCAGCTTCAGGGAATCCAAGAATGGGAAGCTGTTCTGATGTTTAAAAAAAAAAACTGACTCGGCAATAACCTTCCTGGCATACAAAATCCAATTATATGAACTAGGAAAAATCAAATTCTCTTTTATGAATTCAAGGATAAGATAGTATCTTTAGACAAACCAGGGCCAGGGCATGGGGGTTTGGGGGTGGATTTCATCAATAGACATTGAGTTTAGTACTGAGACTGAAATTGAAATCCATCACTATAAACTATATTCATTATGTAACTGCATGGAGTAGCAAATAAGTTACTTGAGAATTATAAAATGAATCCATTATATGTTAATATAAATAACACATTTTTATGAAAAATATAATTTCGATAAGAAAAAATAGGGGAAAAACTGGCATTGTTTTACATATTTTTTGCGAATCTCTTTAATATCTAGCTTAATAGGAGACAGCTGAATTCTCCTATCTGCTTCTGCATTCAATTGGTTGCAATATGTTGTTTTGGTCGAAATATATGAAGAAAATCTGGTCTTACACTGATATGTAGGAAGAAGTATTTTAATAGGTAAAAAAATGTCTCAGTATTATCATGAAAATAGTTTTGACCTCAAAGGCCCCAGGAGAATGCAGAACCCACTTTGAGAACCATGAATATGGTCCAAACTCCTCATTTCAAAGGTGAAAAAACACAGTCCTACAAGGAGGAAGTGACCTCTGTAAGCCACATCTGGATAGTGGCTAATAGTTTCCTCATGTATAAAACCCAGCACTTAACCTTTTTTACTTTCAGGATCAAATAAATAATATTTGTAAAGCATTTAACACAGTACTTGACATATAGGAGATGCTACATAAATATTAGGTATTATTATTATGCTATGTTATTACAGTGGTGCCATATAAATGTCAGTTATTATTATGCTTATGTTTTAAGTCTTTGTCAATGTGTAGTTACGGCTCTTTAGAATTTTATGCCTTTATTTTGAATGAAGGAAAAAGCAACCTAAGACTAGAACCCAGGTCCCCTAACCATTGATTATCAAATAAAAAGATCATCATCTTTAAAGAAACAAACTAAAGGTAGCTCCCCCAAAATCTACTTAACAAGAGACCTGTAGCAAAAAAAAAAAAAGTTTACATGTGTCAATTTTGTAGAAATAAGATATAAATAAGGCAGTTGTTTTTTAAGTCACAAGGAGACCAACAAAACAACTCTGAATTTGAAGAATGCACAAAAAATGCCACATTCACGTGTGCTCTTCCACCACTCTTCGCCTACAATAAGAAGAATGGGTTCCTATCAATATTTTCTTCAGATATTGCAGTTTTTCCTTATGAAAATATAACGGTGGTGGGGGGCAATGGTAGCTCAGTGGATTGAGAGTCAGACATAGAGATGGGAGGTCCTAGGTTCAAATCTGACCTTAGACACTTCCCGGCTGTGTGACCCTGGGCAAGTCACTTGACCCCAATTGCCTAGCCCTTACCACTCTTCTGCCTTGAAGCCAATACACAGTACTGACTCCAAGACAGAAGGTAAGGGTTAAAAAAAAATTTTTTTTAAATAAAAAAATATAATGGGAATGTGCTGTTTGGGAAACAATTTTCTTTTCTTTTCTTTTCTTTTTTTCACTTTAAACATTATTTTATTTGGTCATTTCCAAACATTATTCATTGGAAACAAAGATCATTTTCTTCCCCCCCCCCCCAACCACCACCTCTCCCATAGCCGACGCACAATTCCACTGGTTATCACATGTGTTCTTGGTTCGAACCCATTTCCATGTTGTTGGTATTTGCATTAGAGTGTTCATTTAGAGTCTCTCCTCAGTCGTATCCCCTCAACCCCTGTAGTCAAGCTATTGCTTTTCCTCGGTGTTTTTACTCCCACAGTTTTTCCTCTAAATGTGGATAGTGTTTTTTAGATCCCTGCAGATTGTTCAGGGACATTGCATTGACACCAATGGAGAAGTCCATTACCTTCAATTGTACCACAGTGTATCAGTCTCTGTGTACAGTGTCCTGGTTCTGCTCCTTTCGCTCTGCATCACTTCCTGGAGGTTGTTCCAGTCCCCATGGAGTTCCTCTACTTTATTATTCCTTTGAGCACAATACTATTCCATCACCAATATATACCACAATTTGTTCAGCCATTCCCCAATTGACGGGCATCCCCTCATTTTCCAATTTTTGGCTACCACAAAGAGTGCCACTATGAATATTCTTGTACAAGTCTTTTTGCTTATTGTCTCTATGGGATACAAACCCAACAGTGCTATGGCTGGATCAAAGGGCAGACAGTCTTTTATTGCCCTTTGGGCATAGTTCCAAATTGCTCTCCTGAATGGCTGGATCAATTCACAAATCCACCAGCAATGAATTAATGTCCCCACTTAGCCACATCCCCTCCAGCATTCATTACTTTCCTTTTCTGTCATGTTGGCCAATCTACTAGGTGTGAGGTGATACTTCAGAGTTGTTTTAATTTGCATTTCTCTGATTATAAGAGATGTAGAACACTTTTTCATGTGCTTATTAATAGTTTTGATTTCTTTGGCTGAGAACTGCCTGTTCATGTCCCTTGCCCATTTATCAATAGGAGAATGGCTTGATTTTTTTGTACAATTGATGTAGCTCTTTGTAAATTTGAGTAATTAAACCTTTGTCAGAGGTTTTTATGAAGATTGTTTCCCAATTTGTTGCTTCCCATCTGATTTTGGTTACATTGGTTTTGTTTGTACAAAAACTTTTTAATTTGATGTATTCCAGATTATTTATTTTGCATTTTGTGACTCTTGCTTGGTTTTAAAGCCTCTCCGTTCCCAAAGGTCTGACATGTATACTATTCTGTGTTCGCCTAATTTTCTTATAGTTTCCTTCCTTATGGTCAAGTCATTCACCCATTTTGAATTTATCTTGGTGTAGGGTGTGAGGTGTTGCTCTAAACCTAATCTTTCCCACAGTCTTCCAATTTTCCCAGCAGTTTTTATGAAATAGTGGATTTTTGTCCCAAAAGATGGGATCTTTGGGTTTGTCATATACTGTCTTGCTGAGGTCACTTACCCCGAGTCTATTCCACTGATCCTCCATTCTATCTCTTAGCCAGTACCAAATTGTTTTGATGATCGCTGCTTTATAATATAGTCTGAGATCTGGGACTGCAAGGCCCCCTTCCTTTGTATTTTTTTTCATTATTTCCCTGGATATCCTTGATCCTTTGTTCTTCCAAATGAACCTTGTTATGGTTTTTTCTAGATCAGTAAAAAAAATTTTTGGAAGTTCCATGGGTATGGCACTAAATAGATAGATGAGTTTGGGTAGGATGGTCATTTTTATTATATTGGCTCGTCCTATCCATGAGCAGTTAATGTTTTTCTAATTGTCCAAGTCTAGTTTTAGTTGTGTGGAGAGTGTTTTGTAGTTGTGTTCATAAAGTTCCTGTGTTTGTCTCGGGAGATAGATTCCTAAGTATTTTATTTTGTCTAAGGTAATTTTGAAAGGGATTTCTCTTTCTAGTTCTTGCTGCTGAGCTGTGTTGGAGATATATAGAAATGCTGATGACTTATGTGGGATTATTTTGTATCATGCAACTTTACTAAAGTTGTTGATTATTTCAATTAGCTTTTTGGTTGAATCTCTAGGATTCTTTAAGTAGACCATCACGTCATCCACAAAGAGTGATAACTTGGTCTCCTCCTTGCCTATTTTGATGCCTTCAATTTCTTTTTCTTCTCTAATTGCTACTGCTAGTGTTTCTAGTACAATGTCAAATAATAGAGGTGATAATGGGCATCCTTGTTTCACTCCTGATCTTAATGGGAATGCATCTAGTTTATCCCCATTGCAGATGATATTAGTTGATGGTTTTAGATATATACTGTTTATTATTTTTTAGGAACAACCCTTCTATTCCTATGTTTTCTAGTGTTTTTAATAGGAATGGGTGTTGTATTTTATCAAAGGCTTTTCTGCATCTTTTGAAATAATCATGTGATTTTTGTTGGTTTGCTTGCTAATGTGGTCAATTATGTGGATGGTTTTCCTAATATTGAACCAGCCCTGCATCCCTGGTATAAATCCTACTTGGTCATGGTGAATGACTCTTCTGATCACTTGCTGGAGTCTTTTTGCTAGTATCCTATTTAAGATTTTTGCATCTATATTCATTAGGGAGAGTAGTCTATAATTTTCTTTTTCTGTGTTTGGCCTGCTTGGTTTTGGAATTAGTACCACGTTTGTGTCATAAAAGGAATTTGGTAGAACTCACTCTTTGCTTATTATGTCAACTAGTTTGTATAGTATTGGGGTTAGTTGTTCTTTGAATGTTTGATAGAATTCACTGGTGAATCCATCAGACCCTGGGGATTTTTTCTTAGGAAGTTCTTTGATGGCCTGTTGGATTTCTGTTTCTAATATGAGATTATTTAAGAAATCTTAGTCTAGGCAATTTATATTTTTGTAAATATTCATCCATATCTCCTGGATTGGTATATTTATTGCCATATAGTTGGGCAAAGTAGTTTTTAATGATTGCCTTAATTTCCTCTTCATTGGAGGTAAGGTCCCCCTTTTCATCCTTGATGCTGTTAATTTGCCTTTCTTCTTTCCTTTTTTTAATTAGATTGGCCAGTACTTTGTCTATTTTGTCTGTTTTTTCAAAGTACCAGCTTCTAGTCTTGTTTATTAGCTCAATAGTTCTATCACTTTCGATTTTGTTAATTTCTCCCTTAATTTTTAGGATCTCTAGTTTAGTTTTCTTCTGGGGGTTTTTAATTTGTTTGTTCTCAGATTTACATTTCCAATTCATTGATCTCTGCCCTCCCTAATTTATTAATATATGCACTCATGGATATGAATTTTCCTCTAAGTACTGCTTTGGCTGCATCCCATAAGGTTTGAAAGGATGTCTCACCATTGTCATTTTCCTCAATGAAATTATTAATTGTTTCTATGATTTCTTCTCTAACTAACCGATTTTGGAGTATCATATTATTTAATTTCCAATTAATTTTTGATTTGGCTCTCCATGTACCCTTTCCGATCAATATTTTTATTGCTTTATGATCTGAAAAGGTTGTATTTATTATTTCCGCTTTTCTGCATTTGAGTGCCATGTTTCTGTGACCTAGTGTATGATCTATTTTTGTGAATGTGCCAAGTGATGCTGAGAAGTAGGTATATTCCTTTTTGTCCCTATTTATTTTTCTCCATATGTCTATGAACTCTAATTTTTCTAAGATTTCATTCACCTCTTTTACCTCTTTCTTATTTATTTTTTGGTTTGATTTATCTAAATTTGATAGTGGTTGGTTCAAGTCTCCCACTAATATGGTTTTACTGTCTATTTCCTCCTTCAATTCTCCTAGTTTCTCCATTAAGAATTTGGATGCTATACCATTTGGTGCGGGAAACAATTTTCTAAAGAAGACATCTCACGGTTCATATAAAATGTCAGTCCCTCAAAGTTAGAGAATGCCTCAGAAGTTATCTCGTTTAATCCATGTCTAAAAAGAAATTACTCAACAACATAAAGATTTTTTCCTCAAAAACTCCTAGTTATGATGAACCCAACACTCTCAAAAGCAGCAAGTGCTACCGACGAAAAGATTCAATTTTTAGGAAGTTTTTCTTTACACCAAGTCCAACTTTGTTTTAGTTCCTGGATGGGCATGGGCTTCCTGCTGCTCTACTCTTATGGATAGTGATAATAACCTACTGAAACTCATTCCTCAGTTATTAGCATCCTCATCATACCTATAGCCTCCCAATGATTCTTAATTCCCAGATGCCATTGTTCAAAACCTGTTGTTCTCATTTTACACTACCTGGTCCCTTATTCCTACTCCCTTCTACCTAACCTCAGCACCCCAACCTTCTTCTCTAACTCTTCTAATGTGCTCTCTGAAATGCCTGTCCATAGGCAACAAATCACATTTCATCTTAAACCTCTTCCATTCTTGATCACTCCATTCAGAGAGCTGGTTCAGTCCTAATGACATAAATTAATGATGGTGAACCTTTTAGAGGCCAAGTGCCAAAACTGCAACCCCCGTGCCACATGTGGGCCCCCAAATTAACCCCAACAGGGGAGAGAGGAAACACTCCCATTGGAATGCTGGCTACAGGGGTGGATCATGTGAGAAGTGTCCTCAGGCAAGGTGGAGAGGGGAAAGGAGCAGCCCCACTCCCACACACATGCCATAGGTTCACCAATATAGTCATAGATTTTCTGGAAATCTTTCCAGGATCAAAGATTGCAGTTTGCTTTCCAAAAGCATCCCTTAGCAAAACTGTCAAATATCAAATATTTTTTTAACACTATAAAAGCCACCATTTCAATATCCAGATGAAGTAACAGAGAATTATAGAGAAATTAATGGTAGAAAGGACTTAAGAGATTATCTAAAAATATATCAAATATCTAGGAATTAATTTATCATGACATACATGAGACCTATACAGATTCAACTATGAAAAAAGCATGAGAAAAAAAAATTGAAAAGGTACCTAATGCACATGGGTAGGCTAAGTCAATATGGCAAAAAACTTCAATACCTCTCAAATTAATTTGTAGCTGTTTCCATACCAATCAAAGTATGAATGGCCTACTTCATAATCTTACATAAAAATGACAAAATTAACAAAGAAAAAGGAAATATGTAAGAATGTCAAGAGGAGCTATATGGGAGGAAAATGACAAAGGAGAACTATGAATGTACATATCAAAACTATCTTGCCCTGAATGAAAAATATAAAATAAATTGAAAATTCTATCAATAGCACACAGAAAAAAACCCTCAAAATCAGATTATTATGCAAATCCAAATCACAAAACAATTAGGAAAAAATATTTATTCAATAAAAATTGTTGTGCCAACTTCATAGAAATATGACAATTAATGTGATCCACACTTAGAACCACAAACTATAATAAATACCAAATGCACTATTGACCCTGTACCAATAAAATAACAGATTTGGCAAGAGTGTGTGTGTGTCTGCACATGTGTGGGAATAAATGCGCATGCATGTGTATTCCATCTGTTATATTATCTGTTTTTCCCAACAACTTTAGGGATTTCTTTCCATATATGTAAATATATAATGTATGAGATATTAATGATATGAGAAGAAATATGGAATCAAGTATGGGTCAAGAATTGGCCTCAAATCCAAGAAGACCTAGATTCAGGTCTTACCTTGGAAATATAGTGGCTGGATGGCCTGGGGTAAATCATTAACTATCTCAGGGCTCCAGACAACTCTCAGAAACTCTTAAGTTGCAGAGAAACTGCTGACCTGAACAAACAGAGGGATCTGTCTCACATAGGAATTCCCTGTATCAACAAAAATACAGGTTCAGTCCCTATGCTTAAATAAAATACTTACATCTTAAATTGTCAAAAAAAGAAATAATTTATTTATCTACATAGTAGAGGGAATAAATAATTTTATCAAAAAAAATTAATGCGGACAAAGTAGGTGGATTTCATATAACATATCCAAAAGAAAAAAGAAAAGGAACAGTTGGATGAGGAAAACTTTGCCATATTCATCTCTGAAAAACAAACAAACAAATAAAAAACCCTGACATTCAAAGTCTCTAAGGAAGTGACAAAAATTTACAAGAATAGGACCCATTTCCCAGGAGGAAAAAATGGTAGATTTGAATAGTTCATGAAAAAAGGAACCCTAAATTTTTGGTAATAAATTAATTGTTCACTCTCTTCAATTATTAGAGAATACAAACAAAAACAATATTAGATTTAACCCTGCGCTTATCAAATTAGTAAAAAGAGTTTCAAAACTGTTTAATAAAACATCGTTCTCAGAGCTTTGTCGAAATGGGTATATTAGTTCACATGCTGAATGTAAGAATTTGTAGAAGTGTTCTGTAGAGTCATTTGCCAATTAATATACAATTATAAAATTGATTATTCCTTTTAATCCAGATACCAATACAATTACTCACCTAAAGGCTGTTATAAAAAGAGAGAAAAAACTTTCTACACAAAAATATTCACAGTCAGTTCCTATATAAGCATAAACAGCTAAAAAGAACTTTCTATGTCCAATAACTAGGGATCAAATGGATCATGGTATGATCATGCTACTAAACATTATGGTATCATAAAATGGCAATTATGAAAAAAAACAAAGATGTATAGAAAATTATACAAAATGATGCAATATTTTAAAAACTTAGGTAACAATTAAATTATACTACATATTTTTAAAGTTATTATTTCTTTGGCTCTACAGAAATATAAGCTAATGAAACAGACAAATTAAGGAGGTGATTATTTGTATTACAATGAGATTCTTCACTTTACAAGGATTCTTGAAAGAGGTGATCCATTAGTACACATAAATATTTTATATATCATTAATGAAAAATTGCAGTGGGGCTGCATTTGAGGACAAAGGTAGAAACAACATACACACTAAGGTTACATAAAATAATCCAACAAATATAAGTATACAGGGGAAAAAAAAAGAACAGAAAGGGATACAGACTATAATATCACTGTTATTTTCCAGTTAGAATACTAGAATATTTTTTCAGATTATGGTTTTAGATATGATATTACTTTGTTAGTGTTATTAAGTTTATATTTAAAACATTATTCAGAGAAAGGAAATCATTCCATTCAACTGCACGCATTCTTAACTCTTTGGAACACATCTGGAAAATGCTGTTTAGTTTTGGACACATTTTGAATGAAAAAATGCTAAAGGAACTAAATGTGTTTCACCTGGAGAAAACGAGATCAAGGGAAAAATTGGCAAATGACTTCAAAATATATGAAGGGATGCTACATAGAATTCTGTGTTGTTATGGGGTACAAAATTAGAACCAACAAATAAGAGTTACAGGAACAAAATTCAGGTTTAATTTAAGAAAATTCATTCTGACACAAGAACAGAGATGAGGGAATAAGCACTTATATAATGTGTCAGGTACTATGCTAAGTGCTTTATAAGTATGATCTTCACAACTCTGGGAACTAAGTCCTATTATTATTATCATTTTACAACTGAAGAAACTGAGGCAAGTAGAAGATAAATTACTTCCCAGGGTCACTTAGCTACTGAGTCTCTGTCTGTCCAGAATTGAACTCAAGTCTTCCTGATTCAATGCCCATTCTACCACCTAGCTGCCAAGACAGAATTATCACAAAAAACAGAAATGATCTCCTAATGATAGTGAAAGCTCCACTAGAAATGTGTGAGGAGACTCTGGACAACAATCTGTCAGAAATAAGAATATGAGGCGGGACTAGATGACATTCAAAACACCTCCTAACTAAAATTCTGTTATTCTAATTCACCCTAAGGTTCTAGCATGACTGACATTAAAACAATGACAATTCATTATGAGTTAGATGGGCTGTAAGGATAATGGATAAGGGATAGGAAAAAAATACACAAAGGTTGTCTCTACAAGGAGAAAAGAAAATTTAGCCACAAACCCTGGAAGAAGATTCTAGAAGGGGGAGCTCAGCAGAAGGGGGATTTGGGAGTTTACTGGGGGGAAAAAAATGGACTCTCCTGGAACTGGCTTCTCTCTGAGCTGGAAGGGAGAACAGCTGCTCCATCAACTCCTGGGAACTAACTAGTTTTGTGGAAAAACTAGGAAGTCCTTGGGTCTGGAGGAATACTTGGGAGGAGATCTGTGTTTCCCTGAAGTACTGAGAACAATCTGACTGTGACAATATGGCTAAGGTAAACCAAAAGGTTTTATATCTGGGACTTTGGGTTTTACCTAGGAAGCCAACCCAGGCTTAGGGAAGAACTCAGTCCACCTGTGAGAGTCCTGTCTCCTCAGCCTTTTAAAGACAATCTGGGATATTTAGTTTAGCAAGGTAGTCAGATGGTTTTGGGTCTAGATAGGAGGGCTTAAGAAGACCAGAAGGGCTTCCCCATGAGGCAAGAGTAGAAAAGTGGGTGGAGATTGAGCTTTTTAGAGACAGGGACCCTGTGAAGTTAATCAGTTTCCTTAACCTTTATAAGCTAAATAACCTTGGTTTCCTATAGTCTCAAGGGTTTTGTGCTTTACTGGCCCTGGAAAGTCCCTAGTTGAGATTCTCTATCACCAATCCATCTATGTCCTTTCCAATCAATATATCTTCTTTGGGAGGTAGTTTTATTTTCCAGGGTTTTACTGCTCATCAAATTGAACTGCTTACTAATCTACATAAGAATTTTTTATACAACATTTCTGACAAGTGGTCATCTAGCCTATGCCAGAATATTTCCAATGATGGTTATATTTTGCATAACTCTAATTATTAGGAAATTCTTTATACTGAGTCAAAATATGCCTTGACATAAGTTTCTGGTGCTATTTAGATCCCAATTTTTCTCTCTGAAGCTATAGAGGAAAGGTCTAATCTGTCTTTCATATGACAGTAAAAACTATCACTTTCCTAAAGTCTGTAATGCTCTTTCTCGAGTACAAATATTCCTAGTTCCTTCAACTATTCTTTTTTTTCTTTCAGTATTCTTCTGAATAAATTGTTTTTATATCCCTTGCTCATCCTGGTTGTACTACTCTCAATGTGCTCAGTTTGACAATCAATATAAATAGAACCCAATACCGTAGGTAAGGTCCACCAAGCACAGAGTACAAGTATCCTTATTCCAAACATGCCATTTGCTATTCGGGCTGAAAAAGACAATAGTTTTCATAGCATCTATATTAGTTCACACTGAACTTACAAACTCACTAAAAGTCGCAATCTTTTTTTTTTTTCTGTTGACTACTCATTCATCCTTTCAAAATACCATAAAATGTGGAGTATTATGTGGGATGGTGGGGAGGGGGGAGGTCCTTAGAGGCTATTTAGTTAAAACAGCACTTTTTACAAAATTCCTTTCCCAAATCAAGCCTTAAGATAGTTCCTTGCTGTGTGACCTGATCACTTAATCCCAACTGCATAGCCAATACTTAGGATGGATTCTAAAACAGAAGGTCAGGATTGTTTTTTTTTTAATCCATTTCCTGGGGCAGCTGGTTGGCTCAGTGGATTGAGAGCTAGGCCTAGGAATAGGAGGTCCTGGGTTCAAATGTGGCCTCAGACACTTCCCAGCTGTGTGACTCTGGGCAAGTTATCTAACCCCCATTGCCTAGCCCTTACCACTCTTCTGCCTTGGAACTAATACACAGTATTGATTCTAAGATGAAAAGTGAGGGTTTAAAAAAAATCCATTCCCAACATTTTTTGTGAAGGATAGAGTGGAGAGGGGTAACAGAAATATATATATATATATATATATATGTAAATATATATATATAATATATAATATTATATAGAGAGTATAAAATGATAATAGTGCCTGCCCTATATCACTGAAACCATATTAAATCTAAGGTTTTAAGAGTCAGATGAGCCAGGCTCAAACTCTACTTCTAGAGACTATAAGGAACCCTTTACCTCCTGAGGAAACACAATTCATTTAGGATCACATTTAATTATTAGGGTGCTCTCATTATAATAAATTTAAGGCTCTCTCTACATAACATTTCCCCCCTTCCCCACTGTTCCACCCAGTACTTTACACTCATCTTTATTCAAATTCTCTGTCCTAGTCCAATAAGATTTCTCCAGGATAATGGGTGTGTTTTAAGTGAATTGCATAAGGAAGGACAATAATTAATGGTAGTTAAACAGTAAGTCTTCCTGGAATACCACACAAGGGCTAATGGCAGAATCTACAATTTGTGTAGCTGCCTCACCCCTACTTGGAAATGACTTTCTATCTCTACTGTTCAGTTCAACATTTTTCTTTTAACAATCTGAATTTGTTCAGAATTTTATCAAGTAACATACTTTGCTCAAAAAAAATTAAAAATGAAAAAAAAGAAGTCTTTACTTATTCAACCACTTATTAGGTACTAAGAACTATTAGACTAAGAACTAGGAGAGCTAAAAACATAAATATAGTCCACTATACTTCCATCTAATTTCATCTAGCCCATTGTGATTTTTTTTTAAACCTTGAATATATTCAAGTTAGTGATTGGTAACTGTGAAGATTGGATTGAGCTCTCCCCTGATTGTAACAATGAAGATACTTAGCTCTTCCTTTATTGTGGAGATAAAATTGTAATCTCCTGATTGTAACAATGAAGGTACTTAGTTCTTCCTTTATAGTGAAGCTAGAATTGTAAGCTACAATCTATTTTTAGATTTTAACTACAAAAAGGTACTAAGTAGCTACAAAAGATGAATTTACCAAAAGACGTATTAAGTAACCCAAAAAAATATAATCTAACCAAAGAAGGTGAGAACTGAAGAATGGGCAGTCTGCTATGATTGGCAGACATGAAATTTAGGGGAGGTTACACAAGAGAAAAAGATCTTTAAAACGAGGACCAAAAGGCAGAAGGAGATCCATTCATTTGGGCTGACTCGGAGGAGTGACTGGGAGACAGAACCGTGAGGAATGACCAGAAGGCAGACACCTACACTTCTTTTAGACTGTCACCATTGATGAGTAAAAAGCTGACTTAGTGACCCTGCCTTTCTGGAGGCATGAAGCCTCCAGGTAAGGCCCATCTTTTTGAGACTCTCTTCCCCTGGCTGGGGCTTAGAAATTCTGATATCAGAAGAAGGCAGAGTTTTCTCTCTCTCATTCCTTAATATCTTCCTTCTATTGTAAATACTGTAAGTAAACTACCTTAAATTCCATTTACTTTAATAATTAATTTTGGGATTTAGAAATTAAATCCCTGGCAACCACCTATAATAATATATTCAAAGTCCCAACCACAATTAATATTAACATAACTAAACAAGATTCATGTCTGAATCGGATAATTTTTAGTAATTCAAAGGAAAGCTAAAAGAGAACAGAGAAAGTAAAAGAGTGGTGGATATGGAGTCAGAGACCCTCGGGTTAAAAACTGTGATATTTAAATCACTTCTAAAGACTGATATAATATTAATTTATGGTCACCAAGGAATTCACTTATGAAATTCCTAAATGAAACACTCAAGTCAGAATGGAGTTTTATGGTGGCTTAATTACAATGGGAGTAAGAAAGAAGTAGAGGGACAGAAGGAAAAGAGGGGGAAAAGGGAAAAGGTTAACTCAATCTCTGGCAGAGCCAGAGGGAGTTCAGGCCTGGAAGGTCAAGGTAGAAAAGAGAATCAGTCCCTTGACTCATGTGACCGATCTGAAGGGAAGCTGTCTGCGGGTCCCTCCCTGCTCAAGTTCCTAGCACGAACTGGCGCCTAGCCCTGTCCACAGGAAGTGAGCGAACTCCAGAGGCTGTTCCCTACCTTACTTCCTGTGCCTCACAAGTGCCAATGGTGACTCAAGCTTGGCTTAGGACAGCCCAGATGGGCAGTCAGTTATTTCTGATTTGCCATTGACTAACACATGCCCAGGTACTGTGGATGTGCACAACTTTGGGTGCTAGACCAAGCAAGATGGAGCAGGCCTAGAGGAGACTTACACATCTCACCATTTGAGATGCTTTTTGGACATCCACCTATACAGGCTAAGCCTTTCTCCCCGGCTTATACATCGCTATTAAGGGGAGATACTACTATTGCTTCCTATATATAGGAATTATAGCACAAACTGCATGAGCTACGTGAATCCAGAGCTGCAGTACAAGCTGGACCACTAGACTTCTCACTTCACGACCTGAACCCAGGAGACAACGTGTATATAAAGAACTTCCAGCGTACAGGAGCAACCCAGCCTTCCTGGGAAGGACCATTCCAAATATTGTTAACTACTCCAACATCTATAAAGGTTGGAGAAAAGGACTCTTGGATTCATTACTCACATGTAAAGAGAGCATCTTCTATTGAGACTGATTGACTGTATCCTATATATGCACTGGAGATAATTACCCATTGACAAGTGGAACTGTTTTATTTTGGTTTTGACACATTGAATTACTGAATTTATTATTTTTCTTTTTTTCCTTTTTCTCTTTTCCTATTTTTCTTTTATTAAAATATTTTATCTTTTCCCTTTTCTCATTTCTATGTACTCAAGGTACATATAATCAATATTAATTTTATTCTACAATAATATTACTTTAAGCATATATACTTGCTACATTATTAATACATACCCAAACAGCTTTAGACTATGGGAACCTGCCATTTGTTGATAATTGATGTGGGACTATGATTAATGTTTGTGTCTGATTCTAGAAACGGGATCAAAAAAGGAGAACAGAGATAACCTGAATAATGCCAAGAGCTCACAGGTCTACAAATCAAAAACCAATCCAGATAGGATTGATGCACTTCTAAGACAATACTAAGGACTTGAACCTTGTGTGAGACTCCGGGTTGCGACACTTGACATACATTAAGATGTAGGCCTTCCTTGTATCCACACTCTTTGTGAAAATACCTACAGAGAAGTACCAAAGGTTGGCTATCATCCTGGCTCCCTCTATCTCTGAGAATGAAGGTGAAATCAGACGAGGGAATGACAATTCCCTATAAAAATAAAAATCTGGTCCTTTTTTCTCTCCTATAGTATGGCAACTTCCTTTGGCCTTGGCTGCAAATGGATAATTGAAATTTACTGCATTCTGTCCTACAGACTTGTGGGATTAGAAATTTCTTAACTGGACCCTAATACGAGACCTGTAAAAAATTTATTCTTGCTTTCTCAAAATTTTGTATACATAGATTTTTGATATTCTGATACTGATTTTGAGTTCTTCTTTTAAAAAAAAAAAATATATATATAGGGTTTAAATTTTTTCCCTTAAATTCTTCCCTTTTCCTTTTTGTTTCTGTTTTTTTAATTTTGTTTTCATTTTTATTTTTGTTTTCCTTTTGAATTAACTCACACACCCCTATAACTAAACCTTCCATCCTCAGCTGGACTTGGGTTTTTTTTTCAACACTTTCTTCAGGGGGGATTGTATTTTCATAAAATCCAAGATTTAAATTTTGTTCGAGATAGATCTTCAGAGAAGAAGCTTGCTAACTAACTGAACCCAGAGAATGAACTGTTTCACTAAAACTCTTTCACTACAGGAAGATCTGGAACGAACCTTAGGGTGCAGTTGATTGAACATTTTTTTTGAATGTGCACTCTTATGCAAAAGGGAACTGCCGCCTAATTGGCTTTTATCAATGAGCCCAGCAAAACATTGGTTTGCTATCTCTCTCTCCCTCTCCTCTATTTCCCCTTATCTACAACTATAGTAGCTTTCCTCTTAGAGGGTAAAATTTTGTATGCATTTGCAGTCAGAATTTTTTTGGGTGCAGGCCGCTTATGTTTAGTGATGAATTGGGGAGACTAGTCCCCCAATCATCATCAGGGGGATTGTGATTTTTTTTTTTTAATTTCCATCTTGCTTGGTCTAGCACCCAAAGTTGTGCACACCCACAGTACCCGGGCATGTGTTAGTCAATGGCAAATCAGAAATAACTGACTGCCCATCTGGGCTGTCCTAAGCCAAGCTTGAGTCACCATTGGCACTTGTGAGGCACAGGAAGTAAGGTAGGGAACAGCCTCTGGAGTTCGCTCACTTCCTGTGGACAGGGCTAGGCGCCAGTTCGTGCTAGGAACTTGAGCAGGGAGGGACCCGCAGACAGCTTCCCTTCAGATCGGTCACATGAGTCAAGGGACTGATTCTCTTTTCTACCTTGACCTTCCAGGCCTGAACTCCCTCTGGCTCTGCCAGAGATTGAGTTAACCTTTTCCCTTTTCCCCCTCTTTCCTTCTCTCCCTTTCCTTCTTTCTTACTCCCATTGTAATTAAACCACCATAAAACTCCATTCTGACTTGAGTGTTTTAAAAGTGATTTAAATATCACAAAAACGGACTTCAATCACTACATAGATAAAGTTAAGCATAGTCCTTTAACCTCTCTGGGCTCCAGTTCTTCCTCACCCATAAAAAACTGAGGCTGTTTACTTCAATGATTTCTAAAGCCTCTCTCACTTCTAAATATTCTGATAATCCTAGGAGGTCAGGAAAATATGTCACACAATTCTCCATGCTGTTTTACATCTTTACTTACAATGACATATCAACATTCCTTTAGCATAAACATTCCGCACAGGTCAAATATCACTGAGATTTTATGTAAAGTAAAAAATATATGTGATTTAAAATAGAAAGGATAAAAATAACATTTGAGTCTTTTTAGGTACAGGATTTATATATAGTAGACATACATACATCCTTCAAAAAAAAGCTTTATAGCTTAGTACCACAACTGAGCCATTAATAGTCAACTGCAAAAATCCAATCTCCTTAGCAGCTTTAGTTCATTCTAAAAAATAGAGGAAATGGTGCTTGTTGCTTTACTTTTAATAGCTTAGGTTGTCATGCCAACTAGAGCTGCTGCTTAAATTGAAGGGGGAAAAAGCAGGTTTCTCCTTCCCACACAAGCCTTTCAGCAAAGCTCAAAATTAGTCCTCAAAATATGAGAAGTCATAGCTTTGGCAATATGATAAATATTATGTGTTATACCTAAAACTGTCAGAAGATAGATGTGACAAACACTCAGTTTGTATTTCCTTAATGTCATTCTCCTTGTCCAGTGTCAGTTGAAAGGAACCCTATGTGGGCAGCATACAAATACAGCCAATCCTGTATCAGGATGAGAACCCACCATTATGAATCTCAGCACAATGGATGAAGGAAAGAGAAAAACAAAAGGTTTCTATGAGAGAGTGGGTGCACTACTCCTGAACACATAATAAAGTCCTAGATGGTGAAAACCAAAAATTACCAGCCAAACAGTGCCAATGTCAAGGAGTAAAGAACATCACTGGAAAGGCAATGTGGCAAACAGACAACTGTAACTGCCATGTGAGGCCTTTGGCAGTTTCTACCAGCTTTAAACAAAAAGACAAAGGGAGAAAATATGTTCAAGTGTTTGGTGATAGAGGAGCTAAGCTAAAAAAGAGAAAGAATAAAACAACAGGGAAGGAAAGGTGGATGCATGCTGACTCTCTTTAACAGATTCCAAGAAAAAGAGTAAAAACAATAGAAGGCCCATTCCCTATAGAGTAGTAAAGCTTTCACAGAAGTATTCAAGAGGTGATTAATGGGTCTGAATCACATCAGTAGGTGACTGGGGCAGATGTGGTAAAAGGACTATTACCTACTAGGACTAGCATAAAATAGGAAGGAAATAAATATTTACTCATTTAATCAGGTATTATTACCTCGAAGAATATGGAGTGGAAGGATATCTTGACCTAACACAAACCCAAGAGATAAGATAATTTGGGACAGTTACTGGAAGTGAGAAATGATACATGATAAAAAACAAACAAACAAAAAAACAGAAGAAATGTTAAAACAGGAATTAGCATTCAAACACAAAATAATTTTAACATAAGACCTTTTAAATTTTCCTTTGAAAGCCACTTAGCTTAAACATATTTCTGATCATTGTTATCTGGGTGTGTGCAATTGGAAGCCTTGAACATTAAACTGAGGGGTCACAGACTTGTTTAAAGTAGTGCTTAAGTACACTCAAAGATCTGCTTGTAGACAACTGACACAATTTCATTCTAATTATAACAAAAATGGGTAGAGGTAGGGTGTCAATATAAAGTAATTAATATGCTCTTTGTAATGAATCCTCCACTAAAGCCTGCTACAAATCCTCATTATATCAGTATACTACAAGAACCAGCAGAAGAAAATGGGCTTCAAGAGGAGCTTCAGGAAAGCAGGGCCCATTCTGATGTTGCCTTTATCTCCCTATCACCCACCACAGGGCCAGGGACACACAAATTCTTGAGAGGGATAGGGAAAGAGAATCTAAGAATGATCTTGGGTTCATGTAGGTCACACCAGGACAATGAAAGCTTGAGCTAAGTTCTTACCAAGTTGGAATGGCTCTAAGTACAAGCCTGGTGACAGATGATATGTCAGTTATCTGAAGACCAGCCCAGCTAAATCTGGATGCTCATTACCAGAAGGTAAGCCGCCCACCCAGTGATTAATTTTTTTGGCCACACCAACTAAAGAAAATTCTCTATTATGTAATAGGACTGCAATCTACATTGGAGTACATAGTGCCCATAATAATGAAATCACATTTTAAAATATTAAAGTATTTTAAGAAATGTGGTAGAGCTTATTATCTCCAAATGAATGTCATCCCTTACAGGGAAGTCACTTCCAGAAGGAACTCATTTATTAAGTCTTCTTGGAAAACTGCCTTGAATGCTAATTTTATAAGCCACATCCCCTTCAATCAATTTCATTACTTTAAAGTCAAATCTGTTCTGGGAGCAAAATGAGTATTTCCCAGCTTGATCCTGTAATACATTCATCAGATTTGTGCCACATTGTGTTTAATGTAATAATAATAATAATAACAACCTACATTTAATACAGCACTTTTAAGGTTGATGAAGTACATTCCTCCAAATATCTCTGTGAGGGAGATAGTACAAGTATTAGAGATGAGAGAGTCAAGACACACACACAAAAATCAAGTAACTGGCCCAATTCAAACATCTATACAGTCAGAGTATAATCAAATAATTTTAAAAAAACAATTCCAAAAGTGTTTCAAAAATGGCAACATTATGAAAGAGGCTCAGTTTCCCAGAGCAATTTTTTGAAAGGGTCAATATTTTTATGCGTATATTTGAATATATATTTTAAATTAGACACATTACTTTTTATTTATGCTATATTCATGCAGTTGAAAAGAGGAACACCACAATAAGGCTAGAAAATAATCTAGAGCCAGTAAGATCAAGGAAAACTAGTAACTGACAATTATTTCACTTGCTCCATTCTTAAAGCTAATTTGTGTCCATCTGTCACTCCTGAGTTCACATATGGAATGAGCCTTATGGCATCAATTCCCACTGGCAATAGCTCTAGAATATCCAGAACTGTGGATTCAATTCAAAAGATTTTAGCAGATTCACCCATGATTCCCCTAGGATAACAACAATGATATTGGTCTCTTTCCATTCCAAACCACTATTCAGTGGGTGAGACCAAGTCCCAAACCTATAAAGGAATATTTACTTTGGATAGATGAAATTCAAAACTTAAATACGAATTTCATCTAACTTCCCATACCAATTCCATATTTTAAAAAAGATAGTAAAAGTAAGAAGGGTAAGGTAGAAATAATAAAAAAAGAATATCTGATGTAGAATCATAAAACTGAAAGATACTTTGATGCTATCAAACCCCTCATTTCACATATGAGGAAAATGAAGTTTATAGGGGAAGTGACTTAACTACAACCAAACAGCTAAAAAAGTAGCAAATTAGTGATCAGAATCCAGGTCTCCTAACTACAAGTCTGCTGCCTCTCCTCTAGAAAATCCTCTCAAAGCCCTCATCTCCATTCAACTTGAAAGAGACAAGAATGACTATGAAACCCAATTGACAGTGAACCAGTTGGACACCAGCTGGGTCAGAAGTTCAAAGAGAGACAAACATTGCAGGAGGTCACAGCCCACAGAGAGGTCTAGATCTGGTTGTTGAGACTTTCCTTGACCTAGGACAAAACAACATCTATAGACTCATAACCAATTAACCTATTGGTTTTCAGGAAGTTTCCCATCACTCCTAGAGTACTTGCTATAATTCATTTCTTCCAAGCCCCAACTCCTAGGCATACTACCTAAGGCTAATATTTATATATTCCCTTAAAGTTTGCAAAATGCTTTACATATATTATTTCTTTTGAGCCCCACAATAATGCTGTAAGGAGGAAGCAGAAGTTAACTGCATTGTACAATGTCATCCAGATTTGAGGCTAGATGTCGGCAAAATCCAAATATAGAGCTACCCTATGCTGTCTTATGAAGGTTTGCAAAATACTTTTTTGAAACTAACCTGTGGAGATAAAGAGTGGCACAATCAATCAAGAGCTTTAGAATCCAAAGACCTGGATTAAAGCCCTGCCTCTTCATTTTCTCTCTCTCCCTCTCTCTTCCCCCTCCCCCCCACCATAGGTCATTTATGGGGACCTCAAGGAAACTAAGATTATAAAATGCAGAATATGTGCCAATCTGCATTGGTAGACAGATATTATTTCCTTATTGGGACCTTCCTATACCAGTAAAATTACAGACCCACATTCTTCCCTGTTCTACCTGACAAAATAACAACAACAATTCAGTGAGTAAGAAGTGCAAATATTATTATACCGAGAATATGAGAAGTACAGATGCTTCTTAACCATGTGACCCTGGGCAATTCATTAATCCTAACTGCCTAGCCCTTTTTGCTCTTTGATATTTAGTACTGATTCTAAGACAAAAGGTAAAGTTTTAAAAAATAAAAAATTAAGTGACTTTTCTCCTGGTATGAATGAGAGGTAGGACTTAACACACAATACTTTCTGGCTTTGAGGTCAGCTCTCTGGTTTATTTAAATATTTATTAAATGTTTACTGTGTTCTGAGTGCTGTGCTAAACCCTAAGAATGTAAATAAAAGTAAAAATCCTATCATCAAGGAGCTTGCCTTCTAATTTTAGGAGATGGGGGTCTAACGGCAACAACATATTGAAAAGGTAGAAGGGGGAGAGAAGGCATCCACATTGAACTATTGTGGTAAAGGTCATGAGCTCATGGTGGCACACAGTCAAAGGATAGGGCCAAGTTGCAAAATCTAGGGAAATCATTATACAAAACAAATACAAGGCAATTTTGGTGGGGAACATACTAGTAGCTATGAGGTTCAGCAAAAGCCACACTTAGAGAGAGGTATCTGAGCTGAGCTGTGATTAAAACTAGGTAGGCTAAGAGGAAGATTACATTCCAGATGTGCCAAGGCATGGAGATGGGAGATAAGACACATGTGAAGAACAAGACCAGTTTGACTAAACTATAGGCACATGAAGGGGATAGTGTAGAATAAGGTTGGAATGATAGGCTAGAGCCCACTTGTAAAGATTTTTGAATGACAAAAGAATTTATATTAGATCCTAAAATAATATGGCATTTACTGGGGATTTTTGAGCAGGGGAATGCAGTGGTTTGACTGGTGCTTTAGGAATGTATGTATGTATAGTAGTCTCTCAGTGATCGAGAATGACTATTGTCTTTGTGCAGTTTCATCTACGGAGTATCCTCATGTGGCTTTGGAGTCCAAAGGCTGAGGCGCAGAGTTTGTGGCACGTGGGGCATGGGACGCCAGTTGTTACGGGAGGTGCAGTGGTGGCCTGGTGTCGGCGTTCAGGCGCAACGGCAAGACGTCGATGTCACTCATCTTCAAAGGTGGTGGCGGCATGGTGAATGTGGGTTTGCCAGCTGCTTCTGTCAGAGGCAGCGAGTTCTAGTTGCTTTGGTGTAATGCCAGCCCACTTCAAGTTGGACTTTAGCTGATCCTTGAATCTTTTCTTTGGTCGGCCTTGTTTCCTGAGTCCAGCTGACAGTTCACCATAGAATACCTGTCTTGGTATTCGCTGTGGGTCCATGCGGATGACGTGTCCAGACCATCGTAGCTGGGTTTTGAGGACCAGGACTTCGATGCTGGTGGAGTTGGCTCTGTCAAGGACTTCCTGGTTGGTGATTCGGTCCTGCCATCGGATCCTCATGATTGACCAGAGGGAGCGTTGGTGGAATTGCTCCAGCTGTTTCATGTGCTTCCGGTACAGTGTCCATGTCTCACAACCGTACAGGAGCGAGCTGAGGACCACTGCGTTATACACTTTGAGCTTCGTCGCAGTGCTTACACCTCTGTGTTGGAGGACTTTGGAGCGCAGCCGCCCGAGTGCCTGGCTGGCCTTTTGGATCCTGGCATTAATCTCATGGTCTAGGGACCCATCGTTGGTGATGGTGCTGCCCAGGTACTTGAAGGTGTTGACGTTAGAAAGCTGCGAGCCGTCGATTGTAATGCATGGCTGGTTCGTTGGCCTCCCTGGTGCAGGTTGGAACAGCACCTCTGTTTTGCTGAGGCTAATGATCAGGCCAAACAGTTTTGTTGTGGTAGAGAACCTGTCCACAATGGTTTGGAAATGATTTTCTTGGTGGGCCATGAGAGCACAGTCATCTGCAAAGAGAGCTTCCAGGATGAGTCTCTCTGTTGTCTTTGTTTTTGCAGTCAGGCTGCAAAGGTCAAATAGTGAGCCATCCAGTCGGTATTTGATGTAGACGCCCAGCTCTAGATCCATCACAGCATGTCGTAATACTTGGGTGAAAAATAGGTTGAATAGTACCGGAGCGAGGACACAGCCTTGTTTCATGCCATTGGAGATGTTGAAACGATCGGAAGTCTCTCCACCAGATAGGACTTCCCCTGTCATGTCGACATGAAAGAGCTGGATCAGTTTGACGAATTTTGCTGGGCAACCGAGCTTGCTGAGGATCACCCACAATGCATCCCTGTTCACTGTGTCGAACACCTTTGTCAGGTCTATGAAGACAATGTAGAGAGACTCAGGTTCTGCTCAAGGCATTTTTCCTGCATTTGCCTCACCGTGAAGACCATGTCGATGGAGCTGCGATCTGGTCGGAAGCCACATTGTGATTCAGGCAGGTTCTGCTCTGAAACAGTAGGAGTCTGTTGAGTATAACACGGGCAAGGATCTTTCCCACAGTGGAGAGTAGTGAGATGCCTCTGTAGTTGTCACAGGCTGCTCGTGAGCCTTTCTTCTTGTATAGGGCTATGATGGAGGCATCTCTGAGTTCTGGGGGCACGTCTTCCTCTTCCCATATGCTGGTCAGCACTATGTGGAATGCCTGGAGCGCCTTTCCATTTAAGGCCTTGTACACCTCGGTTGGGATCCCGTCTTTACCGGGTGCCTTGCCTGCACTCATTTGTTTGATGGCTTTTTGGACTTCCTCTATTGAAGGAGGGACATCAAGTTGTTCAATGGAGCAGTTTTGGGAGATCTGGTCAAGGGCGCTTTGGTCAATTGAAGAGGGTCGGTTGAGAAGCTGACTGAAGTGTTCTTTCCACCTATTGCTGATGCCTTTTTTATCTTTGATGAGAGTGTCACCATCAGAGGATAGCAAGGGAGTGGTGGTGGGTTTTGATGGTCCATAGACAGTCTTGAGGGCACTGAAAAACTGTTTGTAGTTTTTCATATCAGCAAACCGCTGAATTTCTTCTGCCTTTTTTTCCCACCATCGGTCTTGCAACTTCCTGATCTCACGCTGCACCATGGCTTGGAGAGACTTGAATCTGTCCTTTTTAGGAGCAGAGTTTGGGTTATTTTGCCACTCCATAAAGGCTTCGTTCTTCTTGCTCAATAGGTCTTCAATAGCAGTGTTGTTCTCGTTGAACCAGTCCTGGTGGTTGCGTTGTTTTGGGCCTGGGACTGCCTTTGATGTTTCCTTCACTGCGTCTCTGAACTGGTTCCATTTCTCGATTGAACTTCCAATGAATGGTCCCTTGGCAGACAGCTTGTTGTCCAGGCAGGACTGGAATGTTTGCAAATAAGATGGATCTCTAAGATGACTCATGCTGTAAAATGCGCGAACTGTCTAGGCGCGTTTTGGATGGCGAGGAGCAATGCGCATTTGAAGAGTCGCTCTAACCAATCGGTGGTCTGTCCAGCATTCAGCTCCTCTCATGGCTCTGGTGATCTTTACATCCTCGATGTCTCGCTGGTGTACAATGATGTAGTCAATGAGATGCCACTGTTTTGATCTTGGGTGCGTCCACGTTGTTTTATATTTTTTTGCCATTCTGAACACAGTGTTGGTGATGATGAGTTCAAACTCTGAGCATTTGCTAAGTAGCAGTAGACAGTTTTCGTTCATTTTGCCCACGCCGTGTTTGCCGAGCACTCCTTTCCATCTTTCATGGTCCTGGCCAATGTGGGCGTTGAAGTCTCCCAGTAGTATCAGCTTGTCATTTGTGGGCACTGAGTGCAGGACGGCACTCAGGTCAGAGTAGAACTGCTCGATGGTCTCCTCTGTGCTGGTCAGTGTAGGGGCATATGCATTGATGATTGTGGCATACCGGTCTTTGCTGAGAGGCAAACGGATCTTCATGAGCCTCTCGCTGATGCCCACAGGCAGGTCTGGCAGCTGTTTGAACAAACTGGTCTTGATGGCCAGGCCAACACCGTGAATTCTGTCTTCATTTGTGGCTCTACCTTTCCAGAAGAAGGTGTATCCAGTGGTGGCTTCGCTGAGTGATCCCTCTTCTGGTAAGTGTGTTTCGCTTAAGGCTGCGATGTCAATGTTATATCGCGCCAGTTCTTTACCGATTAGAGCTGTTCTTCTCTCAGGTCTTGGGGTATTCTCTCTATCAAGTAATGTCCTGATGTTCCATGCTCCTAGTAGGAGTTTCTTTGTATTTTTTCTTTGATTTTGACCGCTTAAAGGGGATGACCCGCCAGCCGCGGTGTGCTGACTGGGTGTTTGTAGGGCAGGCAATGTTTGGGACACCTTTTCTAGTCCCCTCCCTTGATTAGGGTGAGCAGTGCTGTCCTAGAGAGGGCTGCTCAGTCGCCCAGGATGCTGCCGAACGTCCCTGCTGCCCACAGGGCTGAGCGACCACTGGTCTGTGGGCCGGCTACGTGCAGGATCGTGACTACAACTGCCAGTGGTCACCTCCACCTTTTGCATCTCCACTCCCCCATCACCGCAGGTCTTGGAGAGGGTGGACAGGGTTAGGATAGATGAATGTGCACAAAGACACTTGTGCATGAAGGAGATTTAAGTGGAAAAGCCGATGCACAGAGACAGTCCCACTCTCTCGGCGTTGAAAGCCTGGGTCCAATGGCACGAAAAGTCGTTACACCTGGAGACTTCCTCAGCTGCATTGGATGGCCGTGTATGGGGTGCTCAGGGAGGAGTAGTATCTCTGGTATGGAGGGCTTGTCGTGCCCTCCTAGGGCAGCTCTCCAGCCTCTGACCCCCACCTGACACCCAGCTCTCACTTGTGGCTCCCAGTAGCTGCTAGCATGCGGCAGCGGCCACACCCCGGGCAACGGCTTCGACAGGCTGGCCGAACCTTGTGAGGGTAGCCATCGGGTCATCGACCCCTGGTGAACCAGGGCTTTGCTCACCCAGCATGTGAACACTGCTTCAGCTGAACAGACAGAAGAAACCAATAAGAAGGTTCAACGGCTGAGAGGGCAATGCAGCAAAGCACTGTGGAGTGCTTAGGGCGTGTTGGAGCACAAAGGACAACAGGACTTTAGGAATATCGAATTGGCATTCTATGTGAAAGATGAATTAGAAAGGGAAAAGCCTTGAGGGAAAGATAGCAACAAGGAAATGGGCAGAAATAGGAAAATGTGAGAGACAGGGTGAGGGTACAATTGACAAAACTTAGCAACCAACTGGGTATGTGAGATAAGAGTAAAAAGTTCAGGATAAACTCTATGGTAACAGAAAAAGTAGCAGTACCCTTGAAAGAAATAGGAAAATTTCTAAAGAGGAGTGAGTTTAGAGAAAAAACAAATGAATTCTGTTTTAGAAATGTTGAGTTTGAGAAGCCTATGTGACATTCAGTTCATAAAGCCTATACATAGATTATCTGTGAGTTACCTTCATATAGAGGATAATTAAATCCACATGAGTTGATAGGGTCACTAAAAAAGAGAGTGTACACAAAGAAAGAGAAGGCATCTCAGGACAAGGCTTTGGAACACAGTCACATCTAGGGAGGGTTATTAATATGGATAATGACCCAGCAAAAAAGATTTAGAAAGACTAGTCATATACATAAAAGAACCAGGAGAAACTGGTGTCACAAAAACCCGAAGAGAAAAGAGTATTCTGGAAGAAAGGGTATAATCAACACTTTCAAACAAATGAGTAAAGAAGGAAAAGGACTGAGGAAGGACCACTGGATTTAGCAGTTAAAGAGATCACTGATTACTTTGAAGAGCTGAGTGATGAGGTCAGAAGACAAATTCCAAAAAACTGATAAGCGAGAGGAAAAGACTTAGAGAAACTAAGACTAGACAGATTTTTCTTAGAATTTACCTGTGAAAGGAAAGTAATATATAGGAAAATAGTTTGAGGATACCTCTCCAGAAATTTCAAGATTATTGCTAACAGCTGAGCAAGCAAATCCAACAATTCTTTCAGCAACTAGGGAAGTTATTTCATTTTGCCATGGTGAATTGAATTCACTCAGGAAAGTCTCACCCTACTTATTCTCCCCCACCCAATTAGCCATTTTAACCAGTTTAACCATTTAATAAGCCATTTAACCAGTTAGAAGGCTATGACAACAGACTAGGCAAGGTTCTAAAGGTCTAAGTGGTAGGAGTATGAGTGGAAGAGGTGGAAGAAAAGGGCATGGGAAAAACAGATTAAAGAGTTATCATACAGAACAGTATCAATAATGTTGTTCTTCAGTCATTTCAGTCATGCCTGACTCTTTGTGACTCCTTTGGGATTTTGTTAACAAAGATACTGAACTGATGATTTGCTACTTCACCAGCTAATTTTTAGATGCTCGTTTAGAAGATGAGGAAACTGAAGCAAACAAGGGTATTTGACTTTCTCAGGGTCACATAGCTAGTATGTGTCTGAGGACAGATTTTAATTCAGGTAGGCCTGATTCTAGGCCTGGTGCTCTATCCACTGTGCAACACCTACCTATCCTAGTATCAATAACAGGCAACATATATGTAAGAGTGAGGAAGAAGAAGGACTCAAAAATAATATTAAAATTCTGAC
Organism: Monodelphis domestica; assembly: GCF_027887165.1. Classification (NCBI taxonomy): domain Eukaryota; kingdom Metazoa; phylum Chordata; class Mammalia; order Didelphimorphia; family Didelphidae; genus Monodelphis; species Monodelphis domestica. The sequence continues at coordinate 229,167,065 of NC_077227.1, read as the reverse complement.
TTGGCTGGTTAGCAGACAGGGAAGTTTGGATAAGGACCAGGCAGGGAACAAAATGATGAGCTTAGTTTTAAATTTATATAGGTTTACTGTTATTGTTTGAGGTACTATCAGGATATCCACATGGAAATGTCTAGAAGATAGTTGGAGATTTGAGAAACTTTTTTTCTTCACTGGATTTTTGTGCCTCTTTTTCCAATTGACTGATTTTGTTATTTAAGCTGTTATTTTCTTTTTGCACTACTTTATTTCTTTCCCACTTTTCTTCAACCTGTCTTAAATGATTTCTCAATGCCTTTTTTGAGTTCTTCCAGAGTGTGAGACCAATTCCAGTTTTTGTTGGGTTTTTTCTAAGTTTTCCTTTTGCTTGAATCACATCATCCTCTGTTGGTTCTACTCTTCACTCTTTTTCCCCATAAAAGTTTTCAAGTTATATGGTTTTTCTTTTGTTTGCTCATTTTCCCAGCTTTTTTTTTTATTTTGGCCAATGGACTAGGAATTCTGCAACCTGCTTGCCAATTCTGTCTCTTCTCTTCTGTTTTGCAGAATCAGGCAAGGTGAGCTAATTTGTCCTGGGGCTAAGTCTTCAACACAGCCGTAGAAGCTAGCTTGAAAGTGCCGAGCAAGATGGTCTTCTGATCTTCACTACAGGCTAGTGCCAAGACCTTCAAGGGGTGGGTCTGAGGTGCTCTTTTGCTAGTGTAGCCCCCACCATGGGATCTTGAAGTTAGCCTATGCCCAATCACAGAATTCAGTGCAGTAGCTTGCGGGGAAGGGGCGGGGGGGAGGGTCAATGGTCAGAACTGCTATGTGTGCAGTTTGCTTCTGCTTCCCCCTTATCCCATGAAAATCAACTCTCTCTACAGACCTTGCAAGTCGTATTCAATGGGAGAGCCCCCTAACTCTGTCTTGTTGTTGAATTTAGATTCTTGTCTTTTTTGAAGTGCTTTTAAAAGATTAGTATGGAAGGATAGTCAAAGCATTTGTCTTTTGCTGCTACTAAGCCACCATCTTTACTCCACCCCAACAGTTGGAGATTTAAGATCAGACCTGAGCAGAGAGAGTAAAATCAACTATGCAGACCTGGGAGTTATTAAAAGATATAGGAGCATATGAGATTACCAACTGAAAACCAGCAGAAAGAGAAAAGCCTTAAGAGATAACTACCCTTAGAAGAGATGAAAAGACAAAATTAACCAAGAGAAGACCAAGAGGAAATGCTTAAAGAGAAAGAAAAATGAGGAAAGAATAGTCATATGGACCTAGGGAGGAGGTACTATCCAGAAAAAAGAAAGTCCATAATGTCCAAAGCTACAACAAAATTAAGCCTGAGCAAAATCCATCATATCTGGCAAGAGTTTCTAATGACTGAAAGAGTAGTTTTCAGCTGAGTGACAGAGATGGAAGTCAGACTTTAAGGGGTTGAGAACTGAATAAATTGTATAGCAGAGATTACAAAAGTAGATTGTTTTTTATTAAAATTCAGAAATAAAGAGAAGAGATACTTTAGGACATTAAGTTTCAGAGGAGGGCAACATTAAAGAAAGACTTCTGTTTGTTTAAGGAGAAGATCTGAGTGTATTAGGCAGCAGGAAAAGATATAATGAAAGGGAGAGAGATACAGACAGATGGAGAGACAGAAAGAAAAAGTGTGAACACAGGTTCTTAAAAAAGCTAGGAAAGAAATGCATTAAGGGCACGGGATAATGGTTAACAATGGCAAAGAGATACCTCAACTTCTGTAATATAGCAAAGAAGAAAGATGAAAAAATATTTTGATCTATGGAGGATGGGAGCTCAAGGTAGATGGCCTCAGTCTTTTCATGCAGTGTCTCATTTCTGACACTTCTAAAGTGCAGAAATAAAAAAGTCAGTTAGAGAACTTGCAGGAATCTCAAAGACAATTATAATCAATAAGGTAACAAGGCACCAAATGAGATAAACACTTCTAATCACTTAAGTATGGAGGCAAAGATGAAGAGCACTTGCCCATTTTAAACACGGCACTTGCAAGGAACAAGAGTTAAGTTCTTTTAATTTGGAGGACAGAGGAAAATTACTAAATCAAGACAAGTGAATTAGTCAACAGATCCTCATTACATGATGGAAACTACATTTGAAACCATAATGAAAAATCATCTTGGTGAAGATAAGCTTTGAGAATTCAATACTGAAAGGAGATTTCTGCATTAGTTCTGATCTTTTCTCAGTGGAATGCTGCTAAGACTACAGCAATCTCTCTCAAATCATTTGGGAAATGAAGAAAAGTCAAAATGCAGGAAGGCAGTAAGCCAGCAAAAAGCAAAATTTAGTCACCTCAGACTAAATTCAGATACAAGTAAAACTAAAGCTTTATAAAGTTTTAATAACTAAAATCTTAAAGTGAAATTATTGTACATGTTAATTATCATGTTAAAACCATATTCAACATTAGTTTGAAACTTAGAAACCTGGGAAATTTTTCAAGGGTTAAGTTAGAGAAATTTTAAAATCTGTCATCTTAAAAAGGCATGTTAAAAGATATTAGATGTCCTCTTAAAAAAATCTGACTATGAAGCAAATCTGCCAATAAGGGCATATTAGGTTGCTAACCATTTCCACAAGAGGATTTTCCACAGGTAAGTACAACTTTCCTTGCTATTACATCAAACCATCTGGATCAGAGATAGTATGTGGGCCTATTGAAATAATCTTGTAGTGATCATCCATTGTAAAATATTCTTGTTGGTAAATTATAATGGATTCTCTCGTATTAATTAGCTCCTTAGACAGAACACAACACATTCCCAAGGATGGCTTAAGTCTAGGGACAATGAGTCACGATTACAGCAGAGACATCTGACTACTGCTTTACACAGTCACAGATGTGATTTTTTTTCCCCAAAGAATGGCTAACCATGATTTTGTATAGTCAAAAACCCAAATATAAGAAAGACCTAAGCCATGCAAGGCTCCATCTGTTCTTTCTCAGCCTCTGTTTAATGTACAAATACACTAGAGGGATCTCAAAGCTGCAACAGGGGAACAAATTTGATTTAATTCACTCTGATATTTTGTTTATATCTTCTGTGAAGAGGCTATAGCAATGGATGGAAAATTTTAAAGGGAAAATAAACATAGAAATCTAATTATTTTCAAAACATAGTTTTTTTAATCCCAAAGAGAAAAGCCAAAATTACCTGAAAATTTATCTAGCTCATATCTAGCCATAAATTTGATGCCTTGCTCAGCATGCAAGCTGTGCTAATTGAGACAGAGGTGAACTAAGATTAATCATCTTTTTCTGAAGTTTGAAAACTCAAAACTCTATGCAGAAATATCTAATAAAAGCTAAATGACTATGTAATTTCCTAACAAATAAAAAGGTCAGAAGACACTACAAACTGATGATCTTGTAATGTTGTACTCTGGTATCCTGTTCAAGATTGTACCTTAAAGATCCAAATTTGAAAACACTGTGTTTGTAAGTGCTAATCTCATCAGAAGCTCTGTAATGATATTTTTTAAACCCTTACCCTCTGTCTTAACATTTATATTAAGTGGAACAAAGCAGCAAAAGTTAGGCAATAGGGATTAAGTGACTACTCTAGGGTTACATAGCTAAGTAGTGTCTTGAGTCCAGATTTGAACCCAAAATCTCATCTCCAGGTCTGGCTACTCTATCCACTTGGCCACCTTGCTGACCCTGAAGTGATGTTCCTAAAAATTCTATCTCACATAAAAATTAGTAACCTACAATCCAGAAAGTCCCTTGATTATCATGGAAATTACACTGGAAGATGAATGTACTTTAGAAATTCTCCAGGAGAGAAGTCTGCTGACTATCATATATATTTTCAGGAAAATGACAGCTTAATCATACATAAATACATCTGGTTTTCAAAGTTGCACCCACTAAACTGACAACATCAACTTACAAGTCATACCTCTGATAGCATTTCATATTGGCCTCTTCTTCCCAAAGCTATAGTCAATAGATCATAGACCACAGATGCACTTTGTAAACTGATGATGCGGTCACTTTTATGCTCTGGAATCCTGCTCAATACAGCATCCCGGTTTGCCTGAGAACATCAAGAAAAAGAGCTTTGAGAAAGGTCAGTACATAGATTAAATATCTACTGTTTATAAAAACTCTTCATAAAAATGCTCCTAGAGCAAAAAACATACAGATCAATCTTGAATTAAATGAGGAAAAGGGGATGTAAATTCACCCATGGCAATTGAAAACTGGCCATCAGATTACAAATGTACCATTCTGCACACAAACATCTTGATTTCTCACATTGAATTAGTGGGGCTGTGATTCAAAAGACTGCTAATACTTAAGTCACATAACTACAAGAAGTTACTTAAAGTTAATACAAAGCAAAATAATTCCCCTGGATGCATAAAGGCACCTATGGAATCCTTGCATGCATATTGTTGTTTTAGGAGAGCAGAACTGCACATCCATTTGCCAGATTACCAACATCTAACATTTAGTTGACACTTTTCTTCTGAGGGAAGGAAAGAAAAGAGGAAAGAAGGGAAGAAGAGGAAGGAAAGATTCCTAACCCCCCACAACTTCCACCATGAAATGGTGCTTTTGAATCAGCAGGTCTGGCAGAGATTTGTTTTTCTTTCCCCTCTGTGACAAAATCTTTATAGCTATGCAACACTCACATTCCTTACTCTGTTGTGACTTTGAGCAAGGCCTTTAACCTTGTCAGACCCAAGTTCCTCACCAGTAAAATATGGAGATTGGACCAGATGGCCTCAGAGGTCTCTCACAACTCTAAATCTATGGTACTATGCTTCTAGGGTCTTCACCATAATAAACCACGAGTCAAAACATAATTCAATATGGATTACAAGAGAGCAAAAGAGACTTGACTTACAATAGAAAGAGGTGAGCATTTTTTTAAATAATACCACAGAGAACACCTTTCTACTTTAATGTCTCTATAGCTTAGCACAGAAATACATTCAAGCTTAATCTCATCTATCTAGAAAGCAAATTCTCTTTATAACCAACTGGTTTTCATTATCATTCAAATTTGATTATTCTGCAGATTCCTACAGAGACATTGTATTGTAGATGAAATGGCTCCTTTTCCCCTTTCCTTCTAGAAGGAACAAAATGATTGAAATTTGGTACCCTCTGCCTTTATTTAACAGGCCTGGTCTCTCAATATCTCATAACTCTCGATCAATACAAGTACACAGAAGACCTCCAGGGCTATGTTCTCAAGTGGTATGGGAAGTAAGCTCTGGGGTCAGATAGATGGCCATTTTGATGTTCTCCTTCCTTCATGCCATTCTGAAAGCCTGCTTACCAACTCTGCCTCCCACTAAGAAGGAACTGCCTTTCTTTTCAGCACCAACTCCTTGGAATTTACTGTTAGCACCATAGATCAGTATGGATTTGGCTTCAAAACTCCCTTCTCTGAAATATAAAAGTTAGAATAAAAAATAATCAGGGCACTTCTCATTTAGTGAATCACTTCTTGTTAGAGCAGGCCTCATCTTGAAATTTCATCATAAGTTTTCCTGATCCAGGTGTCAATTCTAAGCTAGGAAAAGAAATGCTGGATTAACTAAGCAAGACTTGCTAGAAACAATCTTATCTTTTTTTTTTTTTAAATTGATGCTATCTATACTAAAACAATTACTCTGAAGAGAAAAAAAACTGCAGTAATTCTGATATTTAAAAGAAGATCATAATTAGAGGCCTTATCAGATATCAAGTTGCACCAAATGTTGTTTTTTAACTTAAAAACGAAGTGTTCAGGAATCTGTGTTTACAAATATATAATGTGTATTTTCCAACACCATTGTGAGCATTAGATTTCCAACAATTAAGGTAGTTGTATAAGTTACCATTATACAGCTATAGGTTTGATAATCTTCTTCATTTTATAGAAAGATGAATCAGTCAAAAAATAATATAACATGACAGACAGCAACTCAATTCTAAACTTATTTCTTCTGAATGGAGGGTCTAATAGCTAATTTATGTTTGATAGCTAATAGTAAGTGCCATAAAAACTATATTCCATTTACTCAGCCACTAAAAAACAGAATAATGTTCATTCTGACTCTAAAGTCGAACACATTTATTTCCTGTTTATAAACTGAAAAACAGTGCTGAGATGGAAAAAAGTTCTCTTGATGGTAAAATTGCAATTTCTACTAAGTTCTACATCAATTCTAAGTATGGAAGGATTACCAGATAAAGTACATAAACATCTTGGGTAGGATCCTGTTGCTCTGATGTCTAACCAAGGCATCATTTGACATAAGTGTCTAATAGTATTAATAGATTTTACTATATAGTGGAAACGTTACCAAAACCAAAAATCTTTTTTGATAGTTTCAAAACTTACTGACACAAAGTCCCCTGAACTTTAAAGGCTACTAGTTAGCATCTATTCAATTAAAGATAAAGAAGATTAAATTAAATACATAACCTTTCCCCTAAGCTGACATACTGCCTTTGGGGCCAGATAAATTAAGTTTGGTCAAGCAAAGACTAAGAGCTTAGTATGAAGGTATTATTGCCTAAAAGTCTAATGTGAAATAATCTCAATCAAAGAATAACCTATAAAATGTTTTAAGGTTATTAGACCAAGAAAATTTTAGGGAAAGAACAGAACACAAATTATTCCTGAGTTCTCAAATGGTCAAAGAGTGAGAAGCAAAAGTAGGCAAAGATAACAGCTTTTTACTTTCTGAGATGATTAATTTCAGTGATGGAAAAGACAAGCAAAAAAACAAAGAACTGACAAAGATATCTGGAGCCTACAAACATGATTTTTAATAAAGTTTTTAATAAAGACAAAGTAATTTCCCTGATTAATGCCATTCATTTCTTTATTCTCCATTTAACCAATTCTTCTGTATTCTGTTTGAAAAATTGTGAAGAGGGGCAAATGGGTCTCAATTATTTAAGGAGAGATGAGGCTGAAAAAAACTTGATTTGTCCTCTTGGGAAAATCCTTCAACCCATCAGGGAAGTGAAAAGCAGTGACTGATCACTCAAAGCATTGTAGCTCCATGAAAGACAGGTCATAAAGCCTAACTCCATTTCTTTTTATTTTAGCACAATATCTAGGTCAGGAGGTGGCCAAAGAAATGCTCTGTAGACATAGTTTACCAAAATTCAGCAAAGCATCTGACAAAGTTGCTCCTACTACATTTGTGGGCAATATGAAGAAATGAGTCCTAGGTTATTGGTGGGTTCAGAATTAGTCAGACACCTAGATTCGGAGAATAATTAGTAATAGTAAAGTAGCCAAAAAACTGTCCTTAACTTTGTGATGTTCAAAATTTTTAACAATGTCTTGGATAGAGGTCCAAAAAGTATGCCTATCAACCACATAATGGTTGACATGTAGAATATATGACAAAGCCAGGATCCAAAGAAGATGTCAACAAGATAAAATAAAGGGCCTAATCAAATAATATAAAATTTAACAAGAATATATGTAAAGTTTTATCTACCAATTTAAAAAGAATCAGAATTACAAACTGGAGAGTTAGGAAAAAAACAACTTCCCTTTCTAGCAAGTGATGATTCAGTAATTTTTCTGAAGACTTAAAGATAAAGGACCCACTAAGTACGATGACAATCAGTTCTACTTATTTTTTTTTGAAATTTTTTTCTAATATCAAGCCTAAATCGGTTTTCCTAGTTCTGTCTTCTAGGGCCAAGAAGAACTAGTCTAACTCATAATTCCATATGACAGTCTTTTAAATATTTACTTTCTTCCCAAAGTCTTCTTTCTCAGGTTAAATATCCCCACGCTAACATCTTTCACTCTTCTGGTCACTCTCCTCTGGACAGTCTCTATCTTATCAATGTCATTATTAAAATGTAGTGCTCCAAATTGTACAAGACAGGGAAGATATACCTAGATAAGCATTCCTATAAAAAAGATCAGGGAAAGTAGCACCTGGCTAGCCTAAAAGTTAAATATGAATCAACAAGGATTCACTGACAGCAACATAACTAATAAATATATAATAAAATGAGAGGTATACTGTATAAATGAAGGAGCTGACAGATAGACTTTATATGATAACAGTCTGCAAGTATTTGATGGGTTTTACATAGAAGAGGCATCAAAACTTCTTTATTTAACTTCAGAGAGCAAAATTAAGAGGATTGAGTAGAAGTTGCAGACAGGGTATAGACTAAAGCTATATGTAGAGAAAAATCTTCCTAATAATTAGTGTTGCCCCAATGTGTCATGGAGTCTCTAAAGGGAATGGGTTCCCCCTCACTGAATGTAGATCTCCAGATAAATACCAGATAACCACCTGTCAATATTGTGCTAGGCAGACTAAGACAAATTAGGCTAGACCTATTTTGTGTCATGGACCCCTAGTATAGTGAAGCATACAGACTCTTTCTCTGAATATTGTTTTTAAACCTTTACCTTCTATTTTAGAATCAATACTAATTATTGGTTCCAAGGCCAAAAAGCCCTAAAAGCTAATTGCTTAAGTTACTTAAGTAAGGGGTTAAGTGTCTTGTCCTAGGTCATACAGAAAGTGTCTGAGGCCAAATTTGAACCCAGCATTTCCTGCCTCCAGGACTGGCTCTCCATCAACTGAGCCACCTAGCTGCCCCTCTGAATATTTTTAAACATAAAAAAAAAAAAAAAAAATATATATATATATATATATATATATATATATATATATATGATTACCATGGAAATCAATAATACTGAAATAAAGACATTTTTCCCCCACCCAGGTTTATGAATCCCTGAAACCTATCCAGGTAAAGAAGTTCCTGGGTTAGAAGAACTCAAGAGTTCCTTTCCAACTCTTCGTCATTCTATCATTCTGATCCCTTTTCATGTAAATGTTTTGTATTAGCAACCAGAATGAAAAAAGGGGGCAAGAGAGCAATGTCTCCCTGTGTTTTTAATGTCTCTCACTATTCTTGCAATACATAGTACAACAGTGCTTAGCATTCAATGGATGATTAAGAAATAGAGCTCTCCCTCTATGGATAATCTCCAATATATCCCATCTATATCTTCTTTGTACACAGTTGTTTACATGTTGTCTCCTCCATTAGACTCTATGCTCTCAGTGCAGTAAATGTCTTTTACCTTTCTTTGAATTTCTAGTACTTAGTGCTTGACACATAATAAATATTTACTGGTTGAGTGACAAAGTGGGCGCTTTTAATGAATGCTATTTGAACGACTAGCCAACCACGAAAATGCTATCACTTCCAGAATGTTAGGACTAAAAGAGTTCCTAGAGGATCGCCCACTATAAATCCCTTATTCTTTATGTAGTGACTAGAGCTTAGAGATGAGAATCAGCCTAACCAAGATCATACAGCTAAGTGGCAAAGCCAAGATTCAAACAAAGATCTAATTCCCAAACCAGCTCTCCTTCCTCTATATACCACGAATATCAAGTACGTTGGATAACAATTCAATATTATTTCTATTGTACCAAATATACTCAAAACTGATCACCTCTGTTTTGGTCATAAGAGCAAACAGTTCTATTGGGGCAGCTAGAGGATAGGATGGATAGAATGCCAGGCTGGAAGTCAGGATGATAAGTCTTCCCGAATTCATATCTGGCCTTAGGCACTTAACTAGCTGGGGGACCCTGGGCAATTCACTTAATCCTATTTGTCTGTTAATCAGCTGAGGAAGAAAATGGTAAATCACTGCAGTATCTTTGCCAAAGCAATAACAAATGGGGTCACAAAGACTGAATGACTGAACAATAATAACAACAGTTCCATATTGCCTACTATTTACACATTGGGGAAAAGTGAATATTCAGAGAAAAACATTTATTTAAAATAATATATACCTGCCAACACTGAGAGGGATTTCCAAACTGATGATGATGATGATGATGATGATAATGACAACAATTGCTAACATACTGTGCTTACTATGAGCCAGACACTGTGCTAAGTGCTTTAAAAATATTATCTCATTTGATCCTAAAAACCCTGAGAGTAGGTGCTATTATTATTATCCCCCTTTTACAAGCAAGGAAATTAAAGCAAATTAAAACAAAGGTTAAGTGACTTGCTCGAAGTTACATAGCTAGCAAGTGGCTGAGGCTGGGTTTGAACTCAGGTTTTCTTCATTCCAGACTCCATTCATTTACAACCTCATGGTCATTCTAAGATCCAACATATCAAGACGTTCCTGGCCAGGATAGGCCAGGTCCTGTTGGGGAAATATGACTTGTTAATTTGATAGCTTAACTATAACTCAGGGAAGAGCTAGCAAGAGGAAGAGATGCTCCAACCAGCCACTGTTCAAATAATATAAATAAGGTTAGTAGACCTAGAACTGATCCCCAAATTTCTCCATTACCAAGACAGAAATGATTAAAAGTGCCTTCCCTATCCACATTCCCCACTTCCCTTACAGTTGCCCTTTTATAATTTCCTACTTTGGATGGTTCTTGATATTCACGGCCATGATTATAGCTCTCTAAAAATGGTATGTGTTGTTGATTAGATAAAGAATACACACTGTAATTTTGCCATGGGTATAGTACAGCTTATTTACACTCTACTATATTGATGTCAAGACTTGGGCAAAGAAACTCTGGGTCTTATATCAGCAAAGAGTCAGACCAGGACAAAGATAGTGAGTCTGAACAATGCAGGAAACACAGCTAAAAGAGAAATTATATTGGTCTCTCAGAACTAATGAGTGCACCTTCCCAGAGATAATAATATGAAGCACTCCCTCTAGGAATCACACCCCTACTGAGTCACCTGATAAAAGGGCCAGCACCTTGGCCAAAGGGAAATCCTAGTGGAGAAAAAGGAATTATCTATATTACACTTACCATTGATTCACTAATCAGCAACAACAACAGGGCTTCCTCAGTATTCTCCTGGGGGCAAAAAATGCTGCCAAGACAAAACAAAATATTAACCTTACTAGAGCCATGTTAGAATAATGGAAATATGCATTATTATAAGCAGAGTAAAAATTACAATGAAAATTTCTACATTCACAATGCCAAATAACAACAAACGCTTGGATTTCACTGGTTTGGGAATAATATCCTATGGTATTTATGTATGTTAATGGAAGGGAAACAGTACCACACACTCAGCTACAAAAGTGAATTTCATTCACACATGACTGTACCTGCTTTTATACAAAGAGAAATTGACCTAGTTATAAAATGCTATTGTGCCAATAACAAGCCTCCTATGCATATGGAAGAACATACAAATTGCAGGCATGTTAATATTATTTTGGTTTATTATCTTCTTCCATTTTTTTGTGGATAAAAAAGGGCAACTGAGGAATTTAAGTTATTTTCCCTTAAAATTATCCTAAATATCTTAAATTGACCCCCTTTACTCTGAGACCAATACAATTCAATACAACCTGTAGCAAGCAAGTAGTCTGTATTACAATATCAAACTGAACTTTCAATTCCTGAACTAAAACAGAAAGCCTTTTTAGTTTCCTGTTGCTCAAGATCACATAACAAAAAACAAAAAGTAGCACTAGTCTCACCTTTCCACATTTCACTGTTTGCATTTACAGGCTTTTAATTTCATTAATTTCCCTCCCTTTCTTTCTATTCTACAGCAATCTAAAAGCCATTAGCAGTAACTAAATCAAAGTTTCCAGGCAGATTTAAAAGAATAAAATTTTTTCCACTGGAATAAGATAATTTGCCTAAGAAAGTTGGTGAATTAGAGAAATCAAGTCTTATACTTCACCTTCTGAAATGACAAAATAAGAATTTACTCTTATTTTTTTCTAGAATTCACTGCCAAATACAAGTATTTTTAAATTTTGATAATTTAAATTTAAAGGAAAATGACATGGTGGATATGGAAAAAATGTCATCTCTTTGTTTATATTTTAGAAATCCCATTATGATTTTGAGATGTTGAAATCTAACACTCTGCCTCACAGTATTAAAATTTTTATGGGATATAAGAGAAAGATTAAATCTTGGCCCTAGAAAAGATGACAAACTGCACCTTTCTCCTTTTGTTGGAGAGGCAGGGACTATAGCTATGAAGTGTTACATTTAGAGTGGAAGCCATTTTGGGCAAAGGTCACAAAAGAACCCTAACCTTAGAAACAACCAGAAAAGGCTATTTTTTTAAAGTTATTAGTACAACTTTTAAGTGAGGGGAGGGGAAATAATGAATGGTATATAACATTTGGAATTTGCCATGATCTTATTTAAGCAATCAACTCTGTGTAATTGGGGATTTTTGCATTTATAAATGCTACTCCTCCAAATGCTGGGCTTTCCATAATTTTCATAAAAATTTCAGATGTCCAGCAATAATTTCCAGGTAATATAGCTTCTGCTAAAATGAGACTGTATCATCAGGAACACTGCCCATTTATTTTAATGAGATATCATATTGTCAGTTGTCTGTGTATATGTTCCATATCCCATCTGAGTCCTCTGCAATACACAAATTCAAAGTAATACTGTGCTTCCCAGAGTTCCTAGAAAGTAACTCACTAACTGATTTCATTCCATGTCTTCTAACTTGCCCTTCCCCTCTGATGGAGGTGACACTAATGAACAATGTCAAATTCAAGTGATGCCTGAAAAGAAATTTTAAAAGGTGTTGTACAGGAAAACTAGCTGTTTCAGTGGATTGAGAGTCAAGAACAGAGAGACAGGGAGGTCCTGGGCTCAAATCTGGCCTCAGACACTTCCCAGCTGTATGATCCTGGGCAAGTCACTTAACTCTCATGGCCTAACCCTTACCACTCTTCTGCCTTAGAACCAATACACAACATCAATTCTAAGATGGAAGATAAGGAATTTTAATAATCTGTATAATTTTATGTTATTTGTATAATACCCTGGGGGAAGCAGATAGGGATGGGGGAAAGAACTCTAAATAATTAAGAATTAGCTCTCTACAGTCAGAGCTAAAGGGTCCCTTAGAGGCCATCTAATGCAATTCCTCATTTGACAGACTAACACATTAAGATATAAAAAAATTAAATGACTTATCTAAAGTCATACAGCAAATGACAGGGCCAGCATTTTAAACCAGGTTCTCTCACTCCAAACTTAGTCCTCTGTGTATCACCTGACAATGCCCGTGCACCATCGCCATTTAAATAATGGCTATGTAATCAACAAACAAGAGTAGAAAAACTCATCTAAATAAAATTTGCTTTCTCTAAGCTACAAGAACTCCAAATGTAGAGTCGCTAAAAGAGAGGCATATAAAATTAGTTAATTTTCAATTATTATCAATTTGTTAATTACACTAATTTCACTAGTCAATTTCACTAATACATTTCTTCCATTAGGTTATGTCTTTTAAGACATTTCATGTTGGGGAAACAGTGGGCAGGAGAGGGTAGTATGAGAAATCCATACAGAGAAAATCCTGTTCTAACAAACAGTTTTCCAAAGAAAGATTCAGGAAAACAAAGTTATATCCAGATGTCCCACTAAGCAGTATTTTGTCTAGCTGGTTATAATGAATTTTCTCTGTGCTGTTTTGGAGTTCCTCATCTACATAAAAGTTACTCTATAATAAAAGACTTTGATTTTGCTTTATTTGAATTGTAAGCAAAAAAAGAGAAGACTTGATCTGAATTGTAGATGTGCTATTCTTTAGTCTGTTATCAATTGTTATTACCCTTCAAAAATCCCAAATACTGAAACAAAATTCAACCAACCACATCTCAAAAAGCAAAAAAAAAATCCAGATGCTAAGAAAGACAATCTGCGGAATATTACCCTTCTCCCTTGTCTATACTGGATCTATAAACTTTTTTTTTTACTTTAAGATTCACTAGTAGATCTCTCCCTCCAGGGTTATATTAAGGAATTATTATTATAATTATTGTCAACTAAAAAAATGTCAATGTACAAATTCACAATAAACATGGTATTATTTAGGAAATTAAATAGCAATGGCAAGAAGTAATATTTTATCTTCATAAGCTAGTATAACACAGAACTGAAGAAGATTTGAGCTTGAAGACACTTTAGAGAACATATAGTCTAGCCCCCCCTCAGTGTTTAACAGAAGAAAGTGAGTCTCCTAAAGAAGCAACACATTCAAGGTCATATTGAAATTATACCAAAATAAGCTTACAACTCTCCACGTGTCAATCAAGCCTGATGGTGGGAAGGGATGAAGAAAACTGAATTCTTAAAGGTTCAGTTCACTTTGTATATTAAGAAGCTTTTTTAAGAAGGTACAGGGTATTTAAGAAAAAATGTTAGCAAATATAGAAGACTCTATGCTTCTGTATGCTTTCCCATGCTTTGCCTCTGTGTATCTCTCCACAAATTTTCATTTCGGTATTCCTTCCAAAAAACCTTCTGACAAAAAAAAAGCTGATTAAAAAATTTAGAGAACAAATTTCCCTAAAATTGTAAAAATACTGAGTAATAAAGTACTAGAACTAAAAACCATTTTTAGGAAACTGAATATGGAACTATAAAACATTGAATGTTAAGAGTAGTAAAGAAACTTAGAACACAGAATTCAAAGTTGGAAAGGATTTTTTTGAACATCTAGTGGAGGAAACTGAGGCTCAATGAAGAAAAGTACAGAGACTTTTAGGACCATAGATTCAGAGATAATAGGAAATTACAAGATCCAGGGAGTATGCATTCCTTTTTTTTTTTAATACCAGGAAATAAAAACCTAGAAGGTGAATTGCCCAAACTTGTGCATTTCATATGTGGCAAAGCTAAGATTTGAATTCAGATCCTCAGACTACCTCACACTCTTATAACTTAGCCTAGGACACATAATGAGGTCTATAATAAAAATGGGATATGAACTCATGTCTCTCAACTCAGTACTCACTAAACAGTACTCACTTTTCTCTACCTCTTTTTATTTTTAAAGTGACAATGGTGGGCCAGTTAAGTGGCTCAGTAGAGAGAGAGCCAAGCCTGGAGACAGGAGCTTCTGGGTTAAAATATGGCATCAATTTCTGCCTGTGACCCTAAGCAAGTCACCGAACCCCAATTGCCTAGCTCTTTCTGCTCTTCTATCTTGCAACTGATACTTAGTATTAAGGTAAGGGTTTTTTTTTTAAACTGACAATGGCATGAAAAAAACTCAAGCCACTTCAAACTTTATAGATAGATCCATAATAATAAAGAGCCAAGCAATGGAAAGGGGATGGGGAGCATCAAAACTAAAACAGACTAAGAGAAAAGTTCGGAATATTTGTCTGTATCAATGACAAACTGAACAAGACACTACCAAAGAGAAATGACAAATGCTACCAATTCTTTTCAGAAGTCACCCACAAAATGACTATCTGCTCTACCATCTCAATTGCTACATTCTACTATAGTATAAAGGAATTCTTCAGCATTTAGCACAAGGGCATTAATCCAAATGTTGGATGACAAAGCAGGAAGAACAATGGATTTGGAGTTGGATGACCTGGGAAACAATTAGTTCTATTTGCTACTATATGACTTTGGTCAAGTTAACTTTTGGGGGCCTTTTTCTCTTTCTATAAAAATAAAAGGCTGAATTCCAACATTTCTAAAATCTGTTCCAATTCTAATATTCTATAAATATAGCATTTTTAAAAATATGGTATGGCCAAATCTTAATTAATATACTAATGCTGACCAATTGTTCTGCACTTTGTCAGAATGGAGAATAGGCAAGATGTGAAAGATCTAGATGAACTATATTTAACCTTTGTCCTTTTTCCCTTTCCTACCAATCCCTTTTACTGTTCACTCAGAAGTTTCTTCAAACTTTACCAGCACAAACTTCTTCCAAGAGTTTAAAGAAATCTGTGATTTCATCAATGTGATTACTCTTTCCACCAATACAAGTAGGCCTCATAGGCAATTTCATAAATTGCTATAACTGAAAGAAGTCCATTTTCGGGTGGCCCGTATTCTGCTGATGAGCTTGTCTGAACTCAGCCAATCTGGTCCTTCCATAAGATACATTCAATTCATCCCTGAGCCTGTACTTAAAATCTTCAGCCAATGAGATCCTATCAGAGCTTACTCTCTGCCAGCATGGCCTCCAGGAACCCAGACTCACTTCCATGACTAGAATGAGAATGAGACTTTTGCAGGAGGGCCAGGGAGGACAAAGGGTTAAATTAAAGGGAGGAATAAAAAGCTGATCCACACCTGCTGTGGTTTACTGGGTCTAGCTGCATCTAATCCACTCCCTTCTTATTTGCCTTCCTCTTACTTCCCCTGGCTGGAGGTGCAGAACTGTGAGGCTGTTACCTAAAACCCGGTGGGAAGACTGGTGAAGGAGTTAGGACTATAACAGCTGCCTATATCCTTCCCATCCACTCACTCTCCCCAACTCAAAAGGCCTTCAAATCTAAAATGTGAAAAAAAAAATCCTAAAGTTCAACATCGTCTATCTATAAATCATTTCTCTTCTACCTCCTCACTTTTTCTCACAGGCAACCTTGTCTAAAATATTTTTTTTTTTTGCTCAAAACATCAATAACTATTTAAGAGGAAAATGCTAGCGGCAATTAACTTTGCCACTGTCTGAGGTATGACCTTCTGCAGGTTAGAGGTAAGAATCTCAAAGACAGATGAAAGAGTAACAGACAGGTACTTGAATGTCTACATAATCATACTCTAACCACTCATTCATGTTCAACAAGTATCTGTTGAGTGAATAAATTCATGTAAAAACAGCCCTTAAAATTAAATTAATAATGCAATGAAGTGGTTTTCTCACCTTGCCACCCCCTTCTCCTTTGGAGAGTGGATCTCCCTCTCTCACACGGAGTAGAAATATATCAGCTACTCAAAAGGCCAGAACCCATCAGTAATCAATACAGCAATTTTGACCTGCTTCATTTATAGCCTGGGCCATTTCGCCTCTTAAACCAACTTGGTATGCAACCCCTCCTTCCCCCAACCAAAATACTGTTCAGGGATTCACTATATTACCAGACAAGGTGGGCACCCAAACAGCTTAAGCCTCACTGAAAGCAGCTCAGAATTCCTGAGCTTAAGTAATCCACCAGCCTCCTCAATAACAAGGATTACTGGGCCACAAACCACACCTGCCCTTCTTTCCTTTTTTTAAAAATCAGATTTTAAAATTATTTGCTATTTTTGAGTCCCATCTCTTAAATAGCAAGTGTGTAAAATGAGAAGACAAAGAACTTTCATACTTTTCTCCTGTGTATACTCGGGCTCTTCGGTGGAGAGAGTAGTTTTTCGTATTGGCTCCTTTCCTGAGGGGATCATCAAGAGGTGACTGGTATGGAGCATCCTCCAGAGGATTCCAGTAGCTCTGTTCACACATACCCCTTAACAAAATTTCTGCTAACTGTCTGGCTATCGTCTGTGGATGAAACAGAAAACAAACATCAGTCATTCTACACTGATATTTTACCTTAAAACAGAAACTGACACCAAATAACAATAACAGTGTTACAGTTTACAAAGTACTTTAAATGTCATTCCATTTAATCGGCACAATAAACCACAGAATGTAGGGTACCAAGGACTATTATTTCCACTGTCCAGGTGAGAAAACTAATGGTTAACTTTTAAGGTTGAATTTAAGCTCCCTGAGAGCTGGGGCTTTCATTTTTATATTTGTATTTCAGGCTAAACAGAGCAGGTGCTTAATAACTGCCTATTGAACTGAATTGCATTGAATTGCCCAAAGTCACAAAGGCATTGACAAAGCCAGGACAGACTCCAGATCCTCTTAAGCCCAGTGTTCTTCCCTACGGCTGCCCAGAGGGCAATCAATAAATATTTAAAAAAAATAAAAACTAGTATCACCAGTCTTCTATTGATCCAATCAGCAATTAGTTTCATAAATATAGTTCTGGAATGGAACTGGTAATCCCATCCATTAAGTGGAGCTATAGATTTTTATTTTTAAGCAAAACACAAGTGGAGGGAGGGAGGAAATTGGAAAATGAAGGGATGCCCTCTGAGTGGGGAATGGCTGAACAAATTGTGGTATATGTTGGTGATGGAATACTATTGTGCTCAAAGGAATAATAAAGTGGAGGAATTCCATGGAGACTGGAACGACCTCCAGGAAGTGATGCAGAGCGAGAGGAGCAGAACCAGGAGAACATTGCACATTAAGATTGATACACTGTGGCACAATCAAATGTAATGGATTTCTCTAGATTTGTGAGAAAGAACACTATCCACATTCAGAGGAAGAACTGTGGAAATAGAAACAAAGAAGAAAAACAAGTGCTTGATCACATGGTTCAGTGGGGATATTATTGGGGATGTAGACTCTAAACAATTACCCTGGTGCAATTAGCAATAATATGGAAATAGGTCTTGATCAATGACCCATGTAAAACCCAATGGAATTGCATGCCATCTACGGGAGGGGTTTGGGGACAGGGGAGGGAAAGAACATGAATCTTGTAACCATGGGAAAATAGTCTAAATAATTAAATAAAATTTTCAAGAAATAAAACATATATATAAAAAAACAAAAAATAGCAATCGATTTTCTTTCAACAAAAACAGATTAAATACTTAACAAGTAAAATGAATACAATGACAAAATAAAAAAAGACACCTCTCAAATGTGCTTCTCATGTATTACTGTATATTAATTTTTTCACATACCAAAGGAGTAGGAAAAAATCTTAGTCTGAAAAAAGACAACCAAAAGAACACCAAAAAGTACCATCCTACATGTCTGCTCTCCCATTGTACCAAATCTTTGAGAGAAGGGCACCCTCAATGAAGGCAGTAATAGGAAACAAGCAGTATTCAACAGTAAGCCACGACTTTGAGAAGATACCACAATGTCTCTCCTACAGTCATCTATTTCAGTGTCTTGGTGAAAAGTAATAAGCCCTTGGGGTTAGAGTGAGTAAGAAGAAAGGAAAATATGTGAGAAAGACTGCAGAGATAGAATCAAACACTTATTTTGGAATAAGAGTCAAGGATGATGTCACTGTTTTGAACCTGCTGATCATAAGAAGGATAACATGCAGAGGCAGATTTGGGGGTAAAGATAATGGTATTTTGGTCATGTTGACTTCAAAGTGCTAAAGGGACAACATTCAGCCGGCAGAGATCACAGCATCATCGTTTTAAAACTAGAAGAGTCTTTAGAGGTCATCTATTCCAATTCCCTCATTTTACAGCTGAAAAAAAAAAAACTGGAGCCCTCTGCTCTAGGAATATCAATTTGGTAGCTATGTGGAAAACAGATCAGAGCTAGGAGAAACTAGAGGCCAGGAGACCAATTAGGAGGCTATCACAAAGTTTCTCTAGCAAAGGTCTCAACTCCACTACATATAAGGAACAGGTAAGAGTTAATAGTAAGAGTCATTTCCCAATAAATAAATAGTCAAAGTATATGAATAGGCAGTTCTTGGGGCAAGAAATAATACTATGGCCATATGGAAAAAATGCTACAAATCAATCCTAAAGTGAGAAGTGCACATTTAAAAAACTCTTAAATTTTACTTCATACACTTGAGATTCAAATGTACCACTTGACCCGCTCTGCTAGATCTAAACATCAAAAAGATAAAGTAAACAGGAAAAATACAAAAATATTTATAGCAGCTCTTTTTGAAGGAACAAAAAAAAAAACTGGGAACTAAATAGGCATTTAGCAATTGAAGAATGGCTGAACAAGTTGTGGGATATAAGTATGAGGAATACTTCTGTAACATCAGAAATGAGGAAAACAGATGAATTCAAAGAGAATTAGAGGAGGAAGTCAAGTGGCTCAGTGAACTGAGACCAAGGCCTAGAGACAGGATGTCCTGAATTCAAATATGCCCTCAGACACTTCCTTGCTGTATTACTGTATAAGGAAGTCACTTAACCCCAAATGCCTACCCCTTCTGTTTTCAAACCAATACAGATTAATGATACTAAGTCAAAAGAGTTTTGTTTTGTTTTTTTAAAAGAGACGAACAGGCATGGAAAGATTTAAAAGAATTAATACTAAGTGAAGTCAGCAGAACCAGAAGAACAAATAATACTATTACACCAATATTATAATAATGAACAAAGTGTGATGACCTTTACAAATTGATGAGAGGAGAAACAGAACACTTATTAAGTGTCTACTATGTGCCAGGCATGGTCCTATGTACTTTACAAATATTATCTCTTTGACCATCACTGCTCACATAGGTACTACTATGATCCCCATTTTATAATCAAAGAAACTGGGGCAGACATTAAATTAATTGACATACGCATAAATTGACATACGCATGTTCACATACTTAGTAGGTATCTGAGGCCACATTTGAATTAGGGACTTCCTAACTCTAGGCCAAACACTCTATCCACTATGCCACATAACTGCATAGGTGAACATTAACACAATAATAACAATATTGTAAACACAATTTTGAAAGCCTAAAGAATAATAGTCAAAATGGCCATCCAAGATTCCAAAGAACCAATGATAAAAAATACATCAATCTGACAGAGTTGAGAGGTGAGAGAGAAATGATTCAGGATACTGACTATAATACATACATACATATTTGTATATAGCTAATGAGAGAATGTGTTTTGCTTGAGTATACAAAGAATTTGTTTTCCTTTTTTTCCACTGAGTAGATTATGAAAGAGGAAATACATATGTGTTCATTAAAAAAAAGAATTTTTAAAAATATAGTGGTGGGGTGGGTGGATTCAAATCCTATCTTTGTCTCTCATTAGCTGATAATGCCAAGAACCATTCACTTTAAATTTCTGAGCTTCCATTTAATCACCTGTAAAGATAGTAACACTTTTACTAAATACTTCATAGGCTATTATAAAGAAAACTCTTTATAAACCATAAAAAGTTATAAAAATAAGAGCTATTGTTGTTCCCAATTCTTAGCTGGGGATTTCCTTACACTTTGAGATCAGAACCCTCCATGACTTTGATTCTAGAGATTCTTGTTTATGTACTTCTTTTAATCTTTCATAGGCATCTCCATTCAATGTTACAAAATGTTAGAACTGAAATGGACTTTAGAGATCATCTAGTTGAAGGCCTTCATTATTTTAGAGATAAGGGAACTGAGATCCTCAAGAAGTAACATAGACTGAAAATGAGAAGTTTTTGGAAGAATAATCATGATAGAAGACTAAGAGATGATATGAGAGCTATGAAAGATTATATAGAAGATGATAATATAGAACACGTTATATAGATTTGTTTTCCTTGGCTTCAGAGGGTGAAACCAGGGCAATGATTAGAAGTTATGGAAGATAGAATTAGGCTCAATATAAGGAAAATATTTTTTAATAACTAAAAGTATCCAAAAGTAGAATAAGCTGCCTTGGGAAATAGTAGTTCTCAAGTGTGGAAGACTGCTTATTGAAATGTTGTAGAAAGGATTCTCTGTTATTTTGTTCAAATTAAATTGCCTGATATCTTTCCCAACTCTGAGAATCAGACAGTAAATGACAGATCTCAAACTCTGCTTCCTATGGTTCTTTTGATACTTCTAGGCATTATTATTCCTCTGGCACTCAATGAAGGCTTGTTGAATTGAATTTTATTAAATTATCATCACATTTTCTCTATGACATGAAGGGGTGGGGGATTGTATCCTTAAGACACTTGCAATCCAAGACACTTTAACAACAGAACAAAGGCTACATGCAACACTGAGAGTTTTGTAAGCAATTTTATAGGACTTCTCATTTTTGACCTGTTTAAATTTGTTTTTGAAGTCCACGCTGATAGATCAACTTTGCCTTTATAATTCAAAGCCCACCCATCAAGCAAAACTGCCAAAACATTATTTTATCTTCTCAAGCTATAAGGGTTATAGCATGACTATTAGACTGTGTTTTAAGATTATCTTTTTGTTTCCCCAGAGGGAGGAGCTACTGAGATTTAGAAATGGAGCCCTTGACTTCTGCAATTGATCTATGGAAAGGCATGCTTGCTCTTCTCTCTCTCCCTCTCTTCCCTCTCACCCTCTCTTCCCCTCCCCCCCCTCTGTCTCTCTGTCTCTCTCTCTTCCCTCTCTCCTTCTCTTCTCCTCTCCCTTCCCCCTCTCCTTCTCCCTCTCTCCCTCTCCCTCTCCCTCTCCCTCTCCCTCTTCCTCTCCCTCTCCCTCTCTCTCTGTCTCTATCTCTGTCTCTGTCTCTCTCTCTTTCTCTCTCCCCCCGCCCTCTCTCTTTTTATTAACAAATGCCTATCACTCTGGCCAGACGCCCTTTATTCAGTACCGTTTTTAAAATGCAAAGCCATTACTACTGTGTGCCCAAGGTGCTGGGCTAGAACACTCCCCAAAAGACAGAATTTCATATCTCTATAGTCTATACAAGAGGCTAATTTTCTATGCAAATAAGTTTTCTAATAATAAAAATATTCCAAAAAGAGGATTACCTCTAGGTTTCCATCAATTTGAAATCTTTTAAAACACCACATGGAACTTAAATGCAACTAAATCACTGGCTTGGTGGTTTCTAACCACTGGATAATGACAAAGTTTCTTCTACCATTTTTCAATTCAGTCCTAATGGCTTTTAAGTATCTAGAAAATTCAAAAAGGAAATGCATACTTTCTAGTCCCTACAGAGGTCTTTGCAAAAACAAGATATAAATAGTTGATAATATAATAGTTTAGTTGAGAAATAAAAGTTTCTACACTATTTTCCTTAAACCTTCCATTACAGTTCCACTCTTACCTCATTTCAATCATATAAAGTAATAGCTTCCCCTAGAAGCCATAGCCTCCTCCTCTCACTAAGCAAAGAATAAATACCAAAAAGAGGGGAGGGGGATATCCCTCTCACATGCCATATTCAATGGGTACACAGAGATTTCAAGAATTCTAAGAATCTCTAACTAATGTGTTTTCCTCATTTCCCACTAAACAGACATAGCTCCCAACCTACTCCTCATGCTTGCCTTGATAAGAAACAAAGGAAAAGGGCTCCAGGAGCTGGCTGCCATCCAGATGCTTCATATTTTTCCACCTGTGCCATCTTTTAAGCTGTAGTTTGCAATAAAGGGAAATTCAGAATAAGAACCAGAAGCCTAAGATTCTGCCACTACCTGTGTGACCTGGGACAGCTAACTTTTCCTCTATGGCCTCAGTTCCCTTACCTAATAAGGGCTTAGGTTGACTCAATCAGTTTTTCCCAAATGCTAGTTTGCAGATCCACACATCAGCCTAAGACAAAGTTTTTGCTAGTCCACAAAGTCTTTCCTCTCAACATCCTGACTTTGTTGAACCTATGTATGAGCTTAACAAAACTGACTCTGTTCCTTTCTCTTTTTCCTTGGTCTTTCTCCTCTCATCTCCCTAGCTTTGTGTCCTTGTCCCAGAGCTGAAAAGAACTGATATGTTGAGACTATGAAGAGTATAGGGACTAGAGGGAGACCATCAAGATCTTTTATTGATCCAAAGTCTAGAGTACCATTTGGGAAACCCTGGAATAGCTCTATTTCTAAAGTCTTTTCCTCTCTAACATGCAAGGACTCTTAAGGTTCACCATAAACAGGTCACAACAACAACATAAAAACTGTAGAAGTCCCATATATTGCATGTTCCATAGTTTTAGTGTTCTAAATATGGAATGTAATAATCTCCTTTGATCCAAACAAACTCATGAATAAGGTAGCTATGAGGGTGATCATTCACATTTTAAAAAGGAGAAAACTGAAGTTTATCTGGTTAAATGATTATACCAAGGTCATACAGCTTGCAAGAGACATAGGTCTTCAAATTGAGTTTTGAGATTCTGAGTTCATTTTCCATTATACCAGACCTACACATAATCTAGGGAAGAATTTTTAAAGGTTAGAAAGTAAGGCTTATGTTGATATGTAAAAAAGAAATAATTTCCTTTTCTAAAGGAGCTTTTTCTCTGATATTATCCCATCCTAAGAAAACCATGTGAAAACTCGAATTTGTAAATTCATCTTAAAAACAGCATAGTATTGTCCTTGTTGATGTTCAAAATGGCCTAATATCTGCCTGAGGGTCCTGACAAAGGCCAATGTCCTATGTCAATCAAAATACCAGTATATGGGGTTAAAAGTATGAACAATTTAATCAAGGCTAATTATAATAAATGAACAATAAGATAACACAGGGATCTATTCTCACCTGAGGCAGAATTTCCAACAATGATTAAAGGTGATTTAACATTAACCTATACAAGTCTCCACTGATCCAGAGGTCCTAGATAAACCTAGAGTTTCTATGGTAGCACTAATAAAGTCTCTCTCCTTAATGAAAATGATCAACATGATTTCTTCCCATTTCTTGATTACTTCTAAACTAAACTATTTCCTATCAAATCCTGAAGGGGGCAAAAGAAACTAAGAAGAAAATAATTACAAATCCTTTAATTTAGAATAAGAAACATTTACCAATAACCAAGTTTGAAATTAGTACCCTGTAAATATCCCTGGTATGACTCGGTATTCATCCTTTAAATAGGGGGGGAAACTTTTATTTACCCTAATGAAATAATAATTATATGTGCTTCATGATTATGTTTCATATTTAATCAATTCTGAAAGCCTGGATTTTCATTATCATTTTTAAAAAGTTAAGAAAACATTTGCCACTTTAATGGTGCATGGAAATCTTTGAAGGAACTGACATACTGC
Organism: Monodelphis domestica; assembly: GCF_027887165.1. Lineage (NCBI taxonomy): Eukaryota > Metazoa > Chordata > Mammalia > Didelphimorphia > Didelphidae > Monodelphis > Monodelphis domestica. The sequence continues at coordinate 229,142,491 of NC_077227.1, read as the reverse complement.
CCAAGTGAAAAGTTTTACATTACTATATTGGGGAAAATCCATTTAAGGGAAAAAGAACACATGGCAATAATGTTTACCCCAGAGATGCTGTTCTTTCTATTTACTTTTAAAGAATCCTTCCTAATTAAAGTATTCTATCAGAACTTCTTAACCAAGATATGTTAATAGACAAAGATTTACCACCGATAGACTAAGACTATTCAGTGCAACAAACATTTATTAAATTGTTGCTATGTGCAAGTCATTGGGTTACATGTTGAAGGGGGGGAGGGCAGTAATTTAGACTTTTGCCTTCTATTTTAAAATCAATACAAGTATCAGTTCCAAGGCAGAAGAGTGGTAAGGATTAGGCAACTAAGGTTAAGAGTCTTGCCCAGGGTCACACAGCTAGGAAGTGTCTAAGGCCAGATTTGAAATCGGGTCCTTCTGACTCCAGGCCCAGCTCTTTATCTGCTGGGTCATCTAGCTTCCCCTGGATTACACATTAAGAGGAATATGAAGAGGGTTAAGACATTGGTCCTGGCCTCATAAAATACAAACAAAGTATTTTAGATGTATCGCCTTATTTGGTCCTCAATGCTGCTAATAATAGTGAGGCTGCTTTACATCTATATTGTGATCTCAGATTTAAAAAGCGCTTTCTGAAGCCCAGATCAGTGAAGTGATTTTAAAATGTAAATGGAAAAGCAGTTAGTTTGAATCAGATATTCTGACCTCAAATACATTACACAAATATAATAAAAAGCAAGGTGCAAAGGTGAAAGAAAAGTTCAAACGAAGTGATAGAAGCTTTCACCAGAGAGAAGGGCACCTGGTCTCATCTATTACCCTCCCCATCCCACCAAAGGTTATCTGACCCATTCCTAAGACTTTTTAGACATCAAAATTCCGTAATCTCCTTCGAAAACCTTCTAAGTGATACCTCACCTAACACTCTCATGTTGTGGTTAAAGGATTCATGATAGGTCTGTGAAGAAGGTAGAAGATGTCCTACACAGTAAGAAGAAAAACTAAAAATTTCAATCTACTCATTTTGGTTTAAGTCTATTATGAACTATGTCACTGGTATGGCCTTTGAGGAACAGAAGCCACCACAGACCAGGACCTTGCTGGAGAGGTAAAGCTAGAGTATTCTCTTGTTTTCTACACTAGAGGACATAAAAGGCTCAAAAAAGTAAGAGAGAATAAATTAATGAATAGGTGAGCTACAATACCAATCAATATCTTTTAAGTGGCTATGCTCATGTTTCTGTACCACCAATTATAAAAACAAATAAATCAGTAAAACTATATAGTAATCCTCCAGAACCACCATACTGAAGCTAAACTCCATGTGCTTACATATATATGTAAATATATACACTGATACATACTTATAATTCAATAGCCTGTGAAAGCTGATACATACACACATTTATATATATATATGTGTGTGTATATACATATGTAGTCTAAGAATGTGTAAATATCCCATGTGTACTCTTTGTTTCTCTCCATGAACACACACATATATATGTATGTATGTATGTATGTATGTATGTATGTATGTATATATAAAATCAGTATTCAGACTACTGAACTATAAAATGTGTATATACATAATACACACACAGAGTTTTTGCAGTCTGTTGGACTATAAGTTCCATGAGGATAAAGACAAGTATTTTGTTTAAATCTGGTATTTCTTCTGGGACCTATCTCATAAGCAGGTACTAAATGTTTGTTAGCTCAGTGCTTTGAAAACAGTGGGCACTTAATGTTTGATGAATAAGTTCATGTACATTAGAACCCCATTAAATATACTGATGCCTCAGAACAAAAAAAAAAAATACCACCCCTATGAGCAAATTCTGATATTAGATATACAAGGTATAGTTGTTATATGCTTCAGATATAAGCTTCCTTCAGGATACATGCAAATCTATGTCATAATAAACTGTGTGATACATATTATAGATCTAAACCCTACTGTTTTTCAACAGTTAATAAGCCAAACTTACCATTCGCAGGTTTTGTGTAGTTCTTGTTTCAACAGCTCTTAGAATCTCTCTAAATCTACCGACTCCTCTTGTCAAGTTCCTGTATGCACACAGAATTTGATAGGGTTTCCATCTGGTGTGTATTATTATTAAACAATTGTAGAATCACATTTAAACATAATTTGCCTAAGTAAAAGCTGTTAACCAAAATCTAAGCAAGCAGTTTTCTCATGCGAACTATTCTTTTTTATTAAAGTGTTCCCTCTGAAAATAATCATCTAGGACTGGCAGCCTCATGTTTTGAAACAATGCAAATAACCAAAGGAAATCTGCAGGATTAAATCAAAACCTGAAAAACCACTGCTAATTGAGACGGTTATGCAAGATTACAAAAGATGTCTTCATACTTACCTTTCTGTGATACAATATTTCTTCTGAACTTCTACTGGAAGTCACTCACACCTGCCTCACTCTTTAAATGTTGCAAAGAGGTAACATGAGGCAAAAAGGACACAAGATTCTAGATAAAATATGTGAGCAGAAGTAGTATTATTTGATAGTAGATATTTGGCCATATAAAAATAGCCTGAGATGCGCAAAAAATCAGGGCTCTCACCAAGGAAATGCTCACCCACTTCATCAAGAACATTGTTCATGGCAATGACAAAAGAAAAGAACTGACACTGAATCAAGTTTAAACTCCATCTGGTTTAAGCTCTTTACTGGTCCCTTAACTACTATTCCAGACTTTTTTTCATACCCCTCTCCTCCACACACTCTATATCCAAGCAACAGCCTTGTTGAACACACAATACTCCAATTTCTTCTCCATCTCCATGTCTTTGCACTAACTGTGCCCAATGATTAGAATGGCTCTTCTTCCTCAACAAGGCCTCTAGAAGTTCTTATTTTCAACAGTTCAAATTTCATTTTTTGCTTAAGATTTCTTTCTAGTCTATACACATACACACACACACACACACACACACACACACACACACACACACCCCTTTCCAATTCCTTCCCCTAAAAAGTTAACTTTTATCTCATTTGTGCAAATCTACATATGTGCATGTAGCATCCTTAAAAAAGTAACCTCGAGGTCAGAGATTATTTTCCTCTTGTCTAGGTAGATCTAGCATCAAACAGGTGCATAAGAAATGTTTATTGACTGATTTAAGGGGAGTCTAGTACACTAAATGGGGCACAATGATTGAATATAGAACAAATCTTCATTTCAAATGAAATGAACACTCTAGGTAAATATCTTCAAGTGTAAACATCTTCAACATCTTCACTTTAAAAGTCAAAATTGCTATTTTTCTTCCAACATTCTTATATCAGTTAATGGGCTACAACCATAACCAGGATGGGCTTGTGCTCCCTCCTTAAAATTCTAAGAAGGTCTGTTTCAACTGACATCATTTTGAGGCCTTTCCTTTGCACTGAATATAGCCACAGTATACGTTGTAATCTGATGTGTATAACCTGCTCATTAGGACAGGTCAAACAGTGCAAACCCTGTCAGCTAAACCTCGCCATCCATGGCAGATGCCTATGTATTTTGACCTCGGCACATATGACATCTGAAACCAAATAAAGATACTAAATTTCACCTGAATGCAAGTTATTGACACTGATATGTAGCACCATGATACTCAAGACTCATGTCTTTTTAAAAAGATGAACAGAATGACAACTTTAAAAACAACCCTTGATCAGGTACAAAAATATTCTCATTTCCCTCTCATCCACATATGATACTAAATGAAAACCTTCAAAGAAGCATAAAAATAAATATAGGCCCTGGGCAGATCTAAAGGAAATCTGAAAAAAAGTGGCTCAAAGAAAATCAGCCAGCAAACCTCTGGGATACTTTCTTTATGCTATCATTCATTCAATTCTAACTTCTTTTTCATTTGGTTTTCATGAAAGTACATGTAGGGCCCCAAGCATATCTGGTACAAGATAATGGTTGGTGTTTAAGCAAACTACCAGTCAAAAGAAACCACAGTTTAAGAGTTTGTTAAAAGAGGGTGGTGACAAGGCAACAGAATGAATTTAAATGTCTTGTTAGAAAAGATAGGTGTTTTGCAAAACTGCTTTACTAGAAAGGAAATAGGAACTTCAGCAGAAACAAAAGGACATGAGAGAACCAGGTGGAACTGGAAAGGCCTAGATCAAATTTAACCCCCAATGTTTACTTTAACCTCTATGTGCACCCTAAAAATTTGAGACTTAGCTATGAAATTGGGATCAGGAGTTCATAAATAAGATTTCCTCAAGATGACCATTATCCTAAAACACCATTTAAGTATAAATGTCAAAGATAAAAATACTGTTACTTCTAATCTAATCAAACTCCTCTATTTTACAAATGGAGAAATTGAGGTCCAGTGGAAATTAGCCTGAATAAAAGAGTTAATAATACCATTGTAATTTAGTCTATTTAGACCACATTTGGAAAAAAAATTTTTAATCATTAACACTCTATTTTAGGAAGAATATTAATAGATTAAAGTGTAACCAAAAGAAAATACCACAAATAGTGAAGTGACTTGAAATTATGCCAGAACAAAGATCTATTAAAATAAAAGGAGGGAGCAGTTAGATGGACTGAGAGCCAATCCCAGAAATAGGAGGTACTGAGTTCAAATAAGACCTCAGACTAGCTGTTGGCCAGTCAATTAACTCCAATAGCCTAGCCCTTCCATTCTTCTGCCTTGGAACAGATAGGTTTTATGTCAGAAGGTAAAGGCTTAAAAAAAAGTTAATTATTTTTGCATGTGTATATATAAACACTTTTTCAAAGAATGGCCTTATCAAACAGCAAGAAAAACAAAAAGTTTCAGAAAAAAGTAGACGGTTCTTAAAGATTAATCTAGTCTAACTAGTGGTAAATATAGATTAAATTCCCTGTACCATTAAAATCACAGATTAACATCTATATAATACTGTCTTTTCAAATTAAGTTAAACAAAATTCTTCAAAAAATTCTGGAAGGATAAATAATATAAAAGTACATGTAGTATAATATATAATCTTAAGGCTCTTCAAGAAAGAAAATTGTTGGAGGGCCATTAGTCCATCCTGTCCACCCCTGTTACTAGAGAATGGGGATGAAGAACAGAGAGGTGATTTACCAATAGCACTAAATTAGTAGATGAACTAGGTCTAGAACCCAAGTTCCTAATTAATAATGATCTCTGATTATATTATGATGCCTTCCTGATGCAAATCCTTACTTACAGTTAACATCTGAGAATATTATGCTGGCAAAATAATTCAAAATAATTTCTAGGCTCACCACCATTGATAAGCTTCCTTTGAACTCTGGTTTGAACTTGGTTAGAGGGTAAGAGAATGAGGCAGGGTGGTGGGGAGAATAGATTAGGTGATACTAGGAAGAGATATGCTTCCTACATTTTTTTTTAAGCCTTCTTGGCAGGCAAATTATTAATTAAAAAATCAAACTCCCCTATCTTTCACAGTGATGGTTTCTCCCATGCAGGACTGAGGCCCTCTGGTGGAAGAACATTGGGAATATCCCATTAATTAAGCAATTAACTAGATAGGCTAAGGGGATACAATCAGAAATTTATATTCACAAAAGATTAGGGGTAGAAAAAGACAATAGAATTCATATAATCTAACACCTTAATCTATAGTCTTGAAAGCTTAAAAAAAAGTTATTTGTCCAAGGGACCACTCTAATTTGTAGTAGAGCCTTGACTAAATCTCAAATACACTGAATTCCAAGCAAACACAGGTTTTCTTTAAAACAGTCTTAAATTAATTTCTGATTGAAATAGCAACAAAGATTAAAATTACTTTGTAAAGCTATGTGAAGTCAAGCAAGCAAATAATACAAGAAAAGATATCTGGCACATTCACATACATGGATGTAGTATTCTGGATGTTTTTTAATATCTTTTTTATTATAAATTTTGGTTCTATAATTCATTCACACTAAAGTAAGGATTGGCAAATTATAGTTAAGGGTCAAATCCAGACTGCTACCTTTTTGTTGTATGGAATGGTTTTTAATCTTTAAATGCAATATTTTAAAATGTAAAAATTATGCTTAGTAGGACCATTAAAAAAAAAAGAAATCAGATATTTTCCAAGTGGGCTGAAGTTAGCCAATCCCTGCACTAAGGGATAAACAAAATTACAATGAAATTAATCCACAAATGAATATGTAAAAAAGATGTTACACCACATAGGGTTTTCTAAAATGACTTTTTAGAGGAACTTCTGTCAAGACATTTAAGTGAGACATTGTAAATAAACCCAACTTGCTCTCATTACCTTAAAATATGCCAAATAATTAAAAGAAAGAAAATACCTATGGAAAAATCAGCAGAGGCACAAACCAAATTAATAAACAAAGAAAAATTCCTTTTATAATGAAGAAAAAATATGTGGAAAGCGAATAATAGGAAAATATTTCATAAGAAGGAAAGTTATTTAATAATTATAACTAGATCCTCAGAAAAGGGAATGGAATAGTCCTACAGACTCAAGAATGGTTGAAATGGCTAATGAAAGAATAAAAGGAGGCAAGAAATAAAGAGTTCTTAAAGCAAAAATCACTTTAAAAAATTATTTTAAAACTTGTACCACAAAACCTGGTATAAAACAGAAGACAAAAAATTTAATAAAACTACTCTAAAAAAACAGATAGAACAAGAAATTTCAATAATACAATGATTATTATTAACAAAAATATAAGATGACATAAAACTACATGAGGGATTAACTTTTTTTTTAACTGTCCCAGGAGACAAGATTCAAAGAAATGACCTAAAAAGCACTAGCTTCACAGAAAAAAGATGAGAAAACAAAAGGCTCATGAATACAATATGTCAGGAAATAATTAAAAAAAAAAACTGCCCAGATAGATTACAACCAGAGGATTAAGAAAAAAAAAAAACACAGAATGATACCAGAGGGAAAAAAAATCCATATTTCATTCATCAAGAAATATAATTGCTAAGCTCTAGAACTACCATGTCAAAGAGTATTTTAAGAACCATGTCAAAGAATCTAGTGAGAATCAAAAACCGTAACAGTGCTATTCACCATCACCAAGAAAGGAACTGAAGAACTATAATATAATATACAGAGGGAAAAAAAGAATCGTTTGAATCAAAGATAATTTATCTTTAAAAGTCACACATACACATGACCCCATAGAGGGAAATGAGGATTTTTATAAGGATTAATGACTCCTAAGCATTTCTTCTGGGGGGGAAAAAAGAGGAGGTAAAAAGTTTTTTAGGGGTGGCCAGAAGGCACCATGGATAGAAAGCCAGGTCCAAAGACAGAAAGATTTGCGTTCAAATTTGACCTCAGACACTTCTGAGCTATGTGACCCTGGGCAAGTCACTTTATACTTTGTTTGCTTAGCTCTTCCCCTTCTGTCTTACACTTGTTACTAAGAAAGAAAGTAAAGGCTTAAAAAAAAGTTATTTACTGAAACCCAAGTGGGCAAAAGAAATTTTAGGAACTTACATAAATCTGAAAACTCAGAAATTATTACATATTTAAAGGTGGAGTGGGGAGGAAAGGACTACTAACCTTCAGGAATTCTATGTAACCTAAGATTGAACATAAAGGTACATAAAAATGCAACACCCTAGAGCAGTAGTTCTCAAAGGGTTGTCCAGGGAATTCCTAGGATCTTTAAGTGCAGGGTTGTTGAGGACAAAACAATTTTCATAATAATACTAAGATATTTTAATTTCTATTATGGTAAATATTGATCAATATAACTTATACAAACAAAAGTTCTTTAAAGAGTCATAAATAATTTTTAAGATTATAGAGGAGTTTTGAAACCAAAGAGTTTAAGAACTATGACCCAGAGAAGGAATAGAAAAACCAGAAACTCACTACTCAAGTGATGATATAAATGTAAAAGATTATAGGAGTAGAAACAGATTAAACTAACCTGGAGACTAGGCTAGCATAGCAAAAGGGAAGGAGAGGATTTGAATTGTAGAGTGAGGTCAAGAGAGAGAAAGTCCCCAAAGCAAAAGAAATCATACTTGATAATAAGCAAAGAGGGAGTTCTACCAAACTCCTTTTATGACACAAACATGGTACTGATTCCAAAACCAGGCAGGCCAAAAACAGAGAAAGAAAATTATAGACCAATCTCCCTAATGAATATAGATGCAAAAATCTTAAATAGGATACTAGCAAAAAGACTCCAGCTTGTGATCAGAAGGATCATCCACCATGATCAAGTAGGATTTATACCAGGGATGCAGGGCTGGTTCAATATTAGGAAAACCATCCACATAATTGACCACATCAACAAGCAAACCAACAAGAACCACATGATTATCTCAATAGACGCAGAAAAAGCCTTTGATAAAATACAACACCAATTCCTATTAAAAACACTAGAAAGCATAGGAATAGAAGGGTCATTCCTAAAAATAATAAACAGTATATATCTAAAACCATCAACTAATATCATCTGCAATGGGGATAAACTAGATGCATTCCCAATAAGATCAGGAGTGAAACAAGGATGCCCATTATCACCTCTACTATTTCACATTGTACTAGAAACACTAGCAGTAGCAATTAGAGAAGAAAAAGAAATTGAAGGCATCAAAATAGGCAAGGAGGAGACCAAGTTATCACTCTTTGCAGATGACATGATGGTCTACTTAAAGAATCCTAGAGATCCAACCAAAAAGCTAATTGAAATAATCAACAACTTTAGCAAAGTTGCAGGATACAAAATAAACCCACATAAGTCATCAGCATTTCTATATATCTCCAACACAGCTCAACAGCAAAAACTAGAAAGAGAAATTCCATTCAAAATCACCTTAGACAAAATAAAATACCTAGGAATCTATCTCCCGAGACAAACACAGGAACTATATGAACATAACTACAAAACACTCTCCACACAACTAAAACTAGACTTGAGCAATTGGAAAAACATTAACTGCTCATGGATAGGACGAGCCAATATAATAAAAATGACCATCCTACCCAAACTTATTTATCTACTTAGTGCCATACCCATGGAACTCCCAAAAAATTTCTTTACTGTAGATTTAGAAAAAACCATAACAAAGTTCATTTGGAATAACAAAAGATCAAGGATATCCAGGGAAATAATGAAAAAAAAAAACACAAATGAGGAGGGTCTTGCAGTCCCAGACCTCAAACTATATTACAAAGCAGCAGTCATCAAAACAATTTGGTACTGGCTAAGAGACAGAAAGGAGGATCAGTGGAATAGACTGGGGGCAAGCAACCTCAGCTAGACAGTATATGACAAACCCAAAGATCCCAGCTTTTAGGACAAAAATCCACTATTCGATAAAAACTGCTGGGAAAATTGGAAGACAGTGTGGGAGAGATTAGGAATAGATCAACACCTCACACCCTACACCAAGATAAATTCAAAATGGGTGAATGACTTAAACATAAAGAAGGAAACCATAAGTAAATTGGGTAAACACAGAATAGTATACATGTCAGACCTTTGGGAGGGGAAAGACTTTAAAACCAAGCAAGACATAGAAAGAATCACAAAATGTAAAATAAATAATTTCGACTACATCAAATTTAAAAGCTTTTGTACAAACAAAACCAATCTAACTAAAATCAGAAGGAAAACAACAAATTGGGAAAAAATCTTCATAAAAACCTCTGACAAAGGTTTAATTACTCAAATTTACAAAGAGCTAAAAAAAATCAAGCCATTCCCCAATTGATAAATGGGCAAGGGACATGGATAGGCAGTTTTCAGATAAAGAAATCAAAACTATTAATAAGCACATGAAGAAGTGTTCTAAATCTCTTATAATCAGAGAGACGCAAATGAAAACAACTCTGAGGTATCACCTCACACCAAGCAGACTGGCTAGCATGATAGCAAAGGAAAGTAATGAATGCTGGAGGGGATGGGGCAAAGTAGGGACACTAATTCATTGCTGGTGGAGTTGTGAACTGATCCAACCATTCTGGAGGGCAATTTGGAACTATGCCCAAAGGGCGATAAAAGATGTCTACCCTTTGATCCAGCCATAGCACTGCTGGGTCTGTACCCCAAAGAGATAATGGACAAAAAGACTTGTACAAAAATATTCATAGCTGCGCTCTTTGTGGTGGCCAAAAATTGGAGAACGAGGGGATGCCCATCAATTGGGGAATGGCTGAACAAATTGTGGTATATGTTGGTGATGGAATACTATTGTGCTAAAAGGAATAATAAAGTGGAGGAGTTCCATGGAGACTGGAACGACCTCCAGAAAGTGATGCAGAATGAGAGGAGCAGAACCAGGAGAACATTGTACACAGAGACTAATACACTGTGGTATAATTGAACGTAATGGACTTCTCCATTAGTAGCGGTATAATATCCCTGAACAATCTGCAGGGATCTAGGAGAAAAAACACTATTCATAAGCAGAGGACAAACTGTGGGAGTAGAAACACCGAGGAAAAGCAACTGCCTGACTACAGCGGTTGAGGGGACAAGACAGAGGAGAGACTCTAAACGAACACTCTAATGCAAATATTAACAACATGGCAATGAGTTCGAATCAAGAACACATGTGATACCCAGTGGAATCATGCGTCCGCTATGGGGGGTGGGGGGAGGAAAAGAAAATAATCTTTGTCTTTAATGAATAATGCATGGAAATGATCAAATAAAATACTATAAAATTAAAAAAAAAAAAAGAAATCATACTTGATTACAAAAGAAAAAGAAAACACTACAAAGCCTAGTCATTTTGTCTGGGCTAAAAGTGGAAGAGACTAAGTAAATCAATGAAAATGTATTAAAGCTAGCATCAGAGCCAGGAAGACCTAGGTTCAATGTCTACTGCAGACACATTCTGGCAGTATAAGCTGGGTCAAGCCACTTAACCTTTCATCAATTTATGCAACATTCATAAGATGAGCAGAGATGGTATTGACCTGCTTTGGTAGAAGGAGTTTCCTTAACTGGAAGTTCCCCAAACCTATGAAACCATGAGTTCACTCTGCCTCCCCATCCAAATACCAGTAATGGGATCAAACTAAGATATGATTATTGCAAACAATAATACAAACATCAGACATGTCCCAATTTCTTTTATTTTCTTTTTAATAAGAAAAAGCCTAACTGGATCTGAAAAAAAAAAATAGCCATCTTACTTATTAATGTGACTAATAAAAACTGTCCAGAAAGCAGAGGGCAGCTGAATAGATAATAAAGTAAAACAAATATGCTAGACACTTAGAGCAAAGATTCATAGTTAAAATGGGGGCATTGGAATAGAATTTATCATGCCTAAATTGACAAGAGAGGTAATCATGATTTCAGACAAGCTAACAAAAGTTAGGGGAACCAGAACAGCAAAATGTATTATGTTTAAAGGAACTAGAGATAAAGAAACAAGATATAGGCACCAAATGGCAGAGCAACTAAGTGTAATACCTAAAAGAAAACAATTACACAAAGAACTAAATAGCAAGACCATAATTATAGGTAATTTCAAAGTGCATCTTACATACTTGTACAAATCTAATAAAAAGTACAAGGAAGAAATTAGGGATCTGAAAACTGTTAAAAAAAAAACTTGACAAGACAACTTTGACAGTATTTTAAGGAAAATATTTTTCAGCAATTGAAGGCAAATTTATAAAAATTAATCCCTTGGTAAGGCATAAAAGGTCTCATTAACAAATTGAGAAGGGAAGAAATGTTAACTATGTCATTTTCAAACAATAATGTCACAAAATTCTAAACCTTAACGGAAATGTAAACAAAATATAATGGTGACTCAGTAACTAAATTATGAAGACACAGATTGATAAAGATGCATATTTAAAGATAATTATGGCAAAAGATAATAAATTTCATTCAAAAGAGCAAAAGTAGTTTCAATAGAATTTATTTCTAAAAAATTGAGAGCAGGAAGGAAGAAGGAGGAGAGAGGCAGAGATTTAATGAAGCAAATATGCAACTAAAAAACTGCAAATTAGAAATCAAAAGTGAAGAAGAATATTCCAAAAAATGGAGAAGAAATAAAATTATCAGACACTACTATACCTAAATACCAATAAAATATAAAAACAAATAAAATGGATATTTGCATAGATATAAAATATTTGTTACTAAAATTAGAAAAAGATCATCTTAGAAGACCACTCACAGAGGATACAGTAGTATATTCAAAAAACAATCATCATCCAGGAGTTTTACTTGTCCTGTAATAGAGCTACTATATATCAAATTCAGAATTTGAGCCTACTTCTGATTCAAGGGCTGGTGTTTTGGTCCACAGCATGCTGCTTATTATATGCTATATATAATATATATTATGTTATACATATATATGTGTTATATAATTCATTTTATAACTTATATGGATAGACACAACAAAAAAGACTTGGATAAAATAAAGCATTCACTTATTAAAATGCAGGAGGGTGAAAAAAAGCAGCAGAAATAAATATCTTTCTTTCATAGGACCAAAAGATCTAAAACTAAGAACTTGTGTTACTTGTAAAAGAAACAAGACATACGTTTTCCCATTAAGACAAGGAATGAATCAAGAATACTCACTGACACTTCTTAAAATAGGGTTGACTGATTTTCTGGGTGGAGGGAGGCTTAAGGTCACAATTTGGGTAAACCAATCATAGCTTTATAAGAACAACCCCAAAAAATGGAAAAACAGGAGTCTTAAGCTATCTTATTTCAAAGGAAATAATGAAAACTCTATGTGTGTGTATAACATTTAAACAAATGTAAAATACAAAAATTTGATGTTAAAAAAAGAATACTCATTGCTTTCACCATTCTTTGACACAGTTCTAGAAATGTAAGCTACAGCAATAAGAAAAGAGATGAGGGGATCTGAGGGGAAGAGTAAAGGAAAGAAGAAGCTAGTTCTACTACTTATTATTTTTTGACTGACAATCAGCAGATTCAAGTTTTTCTTAAAGTGAAATGTATTAGTGACATCTAAGGTCCCTTCTAGTCCCAAATATATGATACCCTTCTAAGATATGTCTGAAAACAATACAATGATGATTTACATAGAGACATAAAGATAACTTTTAAAAATATGAAAATAATTAAAATTTTCTGTAAAGAAGCAAGATACAAAATAAAAACACTCAACTTCTAAATTTCTCCTTCTTCCTTAATACTCCACCCCTTTACACTTTACATTTCCTTTTGCTCCTTCCCACTATTTCTCTCAGATTAGGCCTTTTGCCTTCCCTTATATAAGATTAAACTGTTCCCACACTAAAGGCTTATTACTTCTGATAATAAGATTTAGTTATCTCTTCTATGAAAGTTCTTTAGTCCCAAAGTTGTTGCAAAAACATGAGATAAGAGAATGAAAGGGCACATATAACAGTCCCAGCTCTCAAAGAACTCATGGTAAGTTATGGAGATGAAATGATATGTTTTATATACAAATTATAAAAAACAAACCAGGAGTCAAAGCCAAAATGATGGAATGAGCAGCAACAATTTTACTTTAGTTCCCCCAATACCTCCTCCACAACCTACATAGGATGCCAGGCTAAATTTTGATCAGGAAAACCAAGAAAAAAATCAGTGAGTTATTTCTACAGCTCAGGCCAACTTAGGAAGAAAAAGAGAGAGGTCTGTGGATAGGGGGTGGGGAGTATGAGTAGAGGCACAATATAGAAGGGATGAATTGGCAACTAGCTGTGGGGACAGCAGTGGGGAGTGAGAGGGAAGCAGCCCAGGGACTGTAAGGGGACTGAACATCTGGGCAAAAAGGAATGCCAACAGATCCCTGCGCTACCACTGGGTATTGGAACAGGTATCATCTGGCAGCTGTCACCTGTTATATAATAATGGGCATGTATTTCTTGCCTTCTCAATGGGTGAGTGAGAGTGTGAGAGACAGAGACAGACAGATAGGCAGAGACAAAGAGAAAGAGGGCTTAGAATTCAAAAGAAAAAGGAAAAAATTTTTAAAGATCAATTTTATCTACCTCTAGATAGATACTGATGTGCAAAATGAAGCATTTTTTCCCTTATTTCCCCATATACTGAATATGGCTACTGCAGAAGATTTTGTTTATTTTGGTTTCAGTTTTCTGTTTTGCATGACTTCATATTTGTAATGAGGATTATATTTCCTGCTTTGTCAATGATGAAGAAGAGGTGAGGGAAGACAGAATTTGTAACTGAAAATAAAGCTAAGTAATAACTGTTTAAAAAACTGAATTTAAAGATCAACATTTTTAAATACAAGAAATGAAAAGAAGTGTCTAAAGACAACAAACATACAATTTCACCTATCATTCATAGTAAAGACCCTAAAAAAATTATTTTACATTGTTTCCTATAGTAAGAATCTCAACAGTCCCAACCTTGAAATTCCATTATCATGAACCAATTATTTGTATTATTTCCAAATGTAAAAAAGAAAAAAAAAACATGAAGTGATACAAGGCAACATTAAAGCTCTGAGAAAGAACAGAAAGTTGGCCTTAAAAGCAGTTACAGAAAAAAATAATAATGAAAATTGTATTCTAACCAGAGTAATTCTAAATTAAAGAAAAACTACCACAGCATGTTCCCAAAATCCAGACATTTCCAAACAGTTGGCAAAATTTTATGCCACACTCATCATTCAGGATGTCCTAGCACTTAAGAACTTCATTCCTTAATAGAAACAAGAGCCAAGAATTCTCAGTCCTTTGGAGGGTTTCAAATAGACCCTTAATATTCTGTCATTTAATCACTTTACAACCCACCTCATCCAAGAGAGTGCAATGATGTCAGAATTCATTACTGTAATCTTGCCAGGACACAAACAGCACAAAACTTTGGCAGGATTTCAAAACCTGGGACTTTGGATATCAGAATATCAGCATGGCTTCTTCAAGCTGTCTGAGTATGCATTCCCATTCAACACGCCATTTTTTCCACTGTCATCTACATGCAGATGACTCTTAAATCTACATAATCAGATCTCATGTCTCTCCTGAACTCTAAGGGGATCACAGATATTCCATCTCCCATTGAATATCCAACTCTCTGTTGAATACATCCACCTGAATGTCCCAGTGGCAATCAACAAGTATTAATTAAGGTATGTGCCAGGTACTGAATTAAGCTCAAGGAATGAAAAAGCAAAAATATGGTCCCTGTCTTCAAGAAGCTCACATTCTAATTCTGGGACAACATGCAAATAACCATGTATATAATACAAGATATAAACAGTTTATATGGAAGGTATGAGCAGCAGGACAAAACCTCCAGCAGAAGGTGAGATGTGAGCTGATTCTTGAAAGAAACCAGGGACTCTAAGAAGTCAAGGTGAGATAAAGCATTCTAGTTGTGGGGGCTAGCCAATAAAAAAGTACAGAGTTGGTGATGAACATCAAAGAGGCTAGTGTATTTGAATCATAGTATAAAAAGGAATAAACTGTAAGAAGACCAGAAAAGAAAGAAGGCCAGGTTGTAAAGGATTTCAAAATACCCTATACAGTTTACAGGGAAAAAAAAATACCATATACAGGATTCTTTATTTGTTCTGGGAGGTAAAATGGAGTCATTAGAGTGGAGGGTGGTTACAAGGTCATATTGACACTTTAGAAAATTACTTCAGCAGCTGATAGATCACAGTGGAAAAAGACCTGAGGTAGCTATAGATCAGTTAGAAGACCATCACATTCACCTAGGGGAAATGGCTGCAGAAGACAGATGCTGTTTATGCAGGATCTTTGCAAAGTCATGCTGCAGAATCAACGGATAGATTCATTTTTTATAAATATTTTAGGTTCATTTTTAATAAAGATGTAAAAATATGACACACTGGTAGTACTCCTTGAGCAGCACCACTGAACCTAAATCCCCATCAGTATGAGAATCACAAGTATCCCTTGCCTATATACACCACCATCACAGAGGACTCAAATTCAACATGTCCAAAAGTGAACTCCTTTGTCCAAATAAATTAAAATACACGAAGCTACATCTTTTAAATGTGTTCAGATTCTGGAAACTTTGTAATCTTCTAAATAGCTCTAAATAACACCTCTTGTTTAAACATTTCAAATTGTTCTATTTGACCACAGAAGACAACTCAACAGCTCTGTGATCTTGGTTACTTAACCCCTCAGTAGTATATGCAAAATATCAATACTAAATCACAAAATGTTCAAAATATTGATATGCTTGTACTAGCTACCTAACCAAGTTATTTTATACAAAGTATTATAGAAATAAGGGCTGTTTATCATCAGCATCATTATCATCATCAAAGAATAGAATGAACTACCTTCAGTGAGAAAGGAAACTTGGGACAGTAAAGACTGGTCTTTAAACAGAGGCTTGGAAAACCATCTTTCAGGGATATTATGTCAAGGATTCATACTTCAGGTAAGGTTTAAATTACATAAATTCTGAGATTCTTTGCTCTTGGGATTTATTGTTCTATGAAAGTATGAAATTTTAGCTAGAAAAGCTCTATCTAGAGGATAGGAGAATATAGAGTAGTGAAAATAACTAATGTAATGTCCTTCCCATGTAAAGATAATGCTTCTATGATGTCAGTGGTAGTCAGCTGATTTTGCTTAAATGTTTTTCCTCAGTAAAAGGGAGGATTCAAGGGGAGAATATATGGAGAAGTTATTGATCTTTTAAGCAAAAAGGCATTAATAATTTTTGTTAAAGAAGAAAAATAAAATGAATGCTTCTGATGCAAGGGTGATGCACTACTTGTCCCATGGTGGTAACAGTTTTGTATGGATCTATCTACATATTCTTCCCCAGTTAGTATCAAAAGGCATAAATTTATGAGAGTGTTGGCTTATAGAGCTAGATTTGGCCATAGAACTATAGGAAATGGGGTTAATAAGGTCCTATTGGAATGAAAACTATTACACTGGCTTCACTAATGGCCTAAATAGCTGCATTTCACAGCCACAGACTGCACACTGAAAATGTGAGTATGATGGGCACACTACTACCAATAGCATGTCCATGATCCTGCGGCTGGTACCCTACCAAACCTGGGTCTGCAGGCCATCAACCCACAGGGCCACCAGCCTCCTTACCCTGGAACTTCACTTCAGCTCCTAGCCCTCTCCTCCTGAAAGTATACTCTACCCCTGTGGCACTCTTCCTCTGAATGGCTGGTTCCCCCAAGTAGCTGTCATTTTAAAGACAAGCCAGTTATGTCTTCTTTCCTCTCTGGGCTCCACTCCTAACTCTCCAGACTTTCTCTACTATGCCCCCATATCGATACCCAACCCTATTAACCAGTGTCTTCCTCTATTAGAACTGAAGTTCCTTGAGGGCAGGGGGCCGCCTTTCATTTGGCTTATAATCCCAGAGCTTTAGCATAGTGTCTGGCACATATAAGGCTTAATTAATACTAGCTGACTTGACTTAAGGCAAGTAATAAAGAGGCAGTATATTATAGTAGAAAAAATACAGAGCAAAGGTTAGCTCTAGACTTACCTCCATCAACCCTAGACACTTTAATCTCCTGGGGATTCAATTTCCTCATAAGATCCTGCCCAACTCCCACTATTCAAGGAATCTTTGAAACTAGTCAAAAATCATGCGACTGATTATAATGCAGGATAAGAATAGGAAGAAAGGAAGAGTAGGAGGGAAACGAAAGTCCCTCTAAGAATGCTCCAAGTGCTGGAACAGAAAAGTAGGTCTATCTAGCCACAACCAATATTATAATTGTTCTAAGGTGCTTACACAACTAAGCTGATTTTCACATAAATGTATATGCTGACCAAAAACAAAAAAAAAGTACCTAGGAGGAAAATTATGTTCCCCACTCATTTTCAATGAAAAACTTTAGTGTTCCTGAAAATATGAGACATCCTTAATCATTTTCTGGTTCTACTTTCATATTTCTTTACACCAGAAAGACAAAATGGGGGGAAAATGCAGCTACAAAATGAATCAGGAAATGTTCCCTAGAAAAATCTAGCAACTTTTAAAAATAGAAAACCCAAATATATGTTAATACCCCAACCTAGGGGTTAAAAATTTCAAGCTATTGAGTTTGACATAAAGGAAAAGCTATCTTTTATTGTATTTTTCTTCCCTATTTCCAAATTTAATCTCCACCTTGTTTTCAGTTATAACACATTTATGATTTGTCTGTGATGTACACAGAGGCTGTGGCTGCCCTTTGGTGGGATAGGATATGAAGTGCCCTAAAAAAGCATTAGTCCATGAGGAAGGAGCTACACTGAGCTTAAGTATATTCACATACTTTGCTGACCAATTTAAATTTAGCAAATTTCTACCTTAAGAGCTAAATATTTAGGGGGCAGCTGGGTAGCTCAATGGATTGAGAGCCAAGCCCAGAGATGTGAGGTCCAAGCCCAGAGATGTGAGGTCCAAGCCCAGAGATGTGAGGTCCTGGGTTCAAATCTAGCCTCAGACCCTTCCTAGCTGTGTGACCTGGGCAAGTCACTTAAACCCCTCATTGCCTAGCCCTTACCACTCTGCCTTGGAACCAATACCAGGTATTGATTCCGAGACAGAAGGTAAGGGTTTAAAAAAAAAACAAAAGAGCTAAATATTTACAGATATAAAAAAGTGAAGCTTGAGGGACTCAAAAAGCAAATGTTTTCAAGTAGTTTACACTATCAAGAAACTAATTCTCTTTCTTGGGTACAGTATAGCTCTAACCTCACCTCACCTCAATAGATGGTTATTAAGCTCCTTTGTACCTTTTGATTTTACAGACAATACCTATAAAAAACAAAATATTAGCAGCTTCCCAAAAATAAAAATGCTATTAAAGTAGTCTCATATGGAAGAGGAAGTGGTGGCAAAAAGGACTGTTCTCAGCACTCTCAAGGCCTTCTGCTGTTGTTTCTCAAGAAAAAAAAAAAGCTGAATTTTCAAAGAGATTTCCTCCATTTAGTACATTCACAGGTTAAGTGAATTATCCAAAGTCACACAACTAGTTATATATTAGAGAAGACAAACCCTGATGAGATTAAAAAAAAAGTTTATGAAGACCTGGAGACCCTCATAATCAATGTGGCAAAAGAAAACAAACTTATAATTTTGGGTGACTTTAATTCCAGAGTAAGCACAGACTATCAGGCATGGAAGGGAATACTTGGGAGGAATGGAGTCAGAAGTGGCAAGAGCAACAATCACTTACTTCTGAAAACTTGTGCATATTATGACCTTGGTGATAAAAAGGTCATGAGATGCATAAGTCTTCAGTAGTGATTGTTGCTCTTGTCATTTTTGATTCTCATTTACGTAAGTGCAATAAAACTTCATAGATGAATCCTTGCAGCAAGCAAGCATTGACATTTAATAGACTATGTCACTGCAAGAAGAAGAGACAAGCAAGATGAGAATGAGAAAGGCAATGTGGCATAAAGTGCTGGACAAAAATAGGCTTATCCTCTCCAACCTAAACATTCATATGCTACAAAAGCTGTGGCCCCAAGGCAAGATGACTATCAAAGGTCTGAACATCAACAGATTAAAGTATTTCTCCATACCCAAAGAGTTTGTTGCTTGAAGGAAAAGCTAAGCCAACACATGGTTGGCAAAAGTGGAGCAGAAAAGAAGTGGGCAGCTTTCAGAGATTTAGTGTACAGTACCACATTTATTCATCTGGGCCAGAACACTCACAAACATCAGAACTGGTTTGATGAAAATGATCTGGAAATTCAGAAGCTACTAAGTGAAAAACAAGAACTCCACAGGATTTACCAGCAGAACAATTCATATATCTCCCAAGGGCATCATCATCAAAATAAAAGTGCTAACAATGAACAGAGATGCAGAATTATTAATTCAGTAAGAAGGCAGATGAAATTCAGTTTTACACTGATAGTCACAACCAAAAGCACTTCTATAGAATCCTGAGGGTTATTTATGGGCAAAAGACCTATGGTGCATCTCAACTAATGACTGCTGATGGATCCATACTAATCATTGATAAGACTATGATCCTGGAGAGATGGGCTGAACACTTCCATAGTGTTCTCAATAGTCCATCATCAACAAATGTTAAAGCCACTGACTGTGTACCTCAGGTTGAAGTCAATCCCTCTCTAGCCAAATTTCCGATTGAAGAAGAGGTTCTGAATGCCATTTATCATGTGGCAAAGGGCCTAGTGCTGATTCTACTCCAACAGAAATTTACAAAGCAAGGGGCCCACAGCTCACACAAAAGCTGACTGAAATCTTCTGGGTTACATGGCAAAATAAGTTTATCCTCCAGTAACTCAAGGATGCCTCCACTGTCCAGCTCTCTAAAGGAAAAGGAAGTAGGTTGTCCTGTGACAATGGGGTGAGGTCCTTCTCTCTCAGTCAATGTCATCAGAAGTACTGCAAGTCCTCCTTCACAGGCTGATCCTTTACTTGGAAGATGCTCAACTCCCAGAAAGCCAGTATGGCTTCAAATAGGACAAGAATAGTGCCTTTGATACTGTCAGTCATAAGGGCTTTTGAAAGATCATAGCAAAATCTGGTTGTCTAGAGAAGTTCATCAGAATTGTATGTCAATTCCATAAGAGCATGTTTGCATGGGTTCTGGATAATGGGCATGGCTCTTCCCAGGCACCAATGGAATGAAGTAGGGTGGCATGCTTGCACAAGGTTTTCAGTGAAGTTGTTGGACAGACACTTTCAATAAGGATGAAAATGGCATCAAGGTTAGCTCCTGCACTGACAGTAAATTATTTAACTTAAAAAGGTTACAAGCGAAGACTAAAGTGGAGGGAGAGTTAGTGGGGTTTTTTTGTTGTTGTTTGTAGGTGATTGTGCAATCCAGAATATGGACTGATTCTTATGACTTGTGCTAATTTTGGCCTGACAATTAACACCAAGAGAATAGAGGTTCTTCCTCCAGTCAACACCACATCATCCATATTTCATCAGTTATAGCAAATGAAAAAATTATAAATACTGAAGATAAATTCACTTATATTAGCAGTATACTTTCAAGGGATGTACAGATAGACAATGAGGCTGATGTGGGCATTGCCAGACCTAGCTCAGTGTTTGGGAGGCCCTAAAGAGAGGTGTGGGAGAGAAGAGATATTAAGCTGCCTTATTTGTGTATGCCTGTAAAACCTAGACACATCATGACATAGGAATTGTTTTAGGAAGATTCTGAATATCATCTGACAAGATAAAATATCAGACAATGAGGTCCCTTCTTGAGCTAAACTGCAAAGCACTCAATTACTGTAGAGAGAACACTTCTTACGGTCAGCCCTGCCATACTGTTCAAATGCCAAATCCATGTTTGCCTAAAAGACTATTTTACAGAGAACTCACACAAGGCAAGCACTCACTTGGAGGTCAGAAGAAGCAATACAAGGACACTCTCAAGGTCTCTCTGAAGAATTCTGGTATCAACTGTGAGACAATGACATAGGACCATCCAACATGGCATGCTGGCAACCAAAGAAGATAGAGTATATATACTCTATGAGCAAAGCAGAATTACAGTAGCTCAAAAGAAAGGTGACACAAATTAAGGACATGTCTATCCCAAATGTTCACCCAGTCTATGGTAGAGTATTCCAAGGTCATATTGATCTGATCAGCTATAGTTGGACACATTGTACCTGACATAATGGTCATTTCTGGTCCTCTTCAAGAATGAAGGACAATTACCACTACCAACCAGCTCCCTCAGAAGTTAAGTGGCCTTCTCAGTATCACAAAGCAGAAATGTACCAGGGATGAAACTTGAATCAGGTTGTCCTGGCTTCAGTGACCCACTCTCTATCCACCAGATCATTTGGTCCACTAATTTGACAGATAAGATGAAGACCAGGGGTCTGAAGGGACTTTCCAATGGCCACCTGTTAAGGGACAAAGCTGAGGTCTCTTGACTCCATTCTAGTATTTTCTCTCCACTCTTTTCTTTAGAAATGTCAAATTGTTAGGAGCAGCATTTTACACTTAGAAAATAAGCCTTCATTTTGCCAGTTGGATTGCAGAATTATTTTTAACTCTTAAAAAAAATGTTTTCATTCTTTTTTAGCAGTACAATGCCCTAACCCAAACTGAATCATCAGTTTTAATGAAACAGAGGCCAGACAAATGCTTTATCACTGTGAATTTTAAAAGTCTCCATCTTGGTCTAGCACCCAAAAAATTGTGCACACCCACACTACACGGGCATGTGCTAGTCAAGGACAAATCAGAAATAACTAACTGCCCACCTGGGCTGTCCTAAGCCAAGCTAGAGCCAACCATTGGCATTTGTGAGACACAGGAAGTGAGGTAGGGAACAGCCTCTGGAATTCGCTCACTTCCTGTGGAGAGAGCGGGACGAGAGTTGGTGTTAGGAGCTTGGACAGGGAGGACGCCCGCAGACAGCTTTCCTTCAGATCACTCATGTGAGTTAAGGACTGATTCTTTCCACCTGGGCCCTTTGGGCCTAAAACTCCCTCTGCCTTGGTCAGAGGCTGAGTAGCCCCTTTCCTTTTTCTCTTCTCTCCTTCTCTCCCTCTCCTTTCCCTACTCCCAGTGTGATTAAACCTCCATAAACTTCATTCTGACTTGAGTGTTTCATTTTAGGAATTTCATAAGTAAATTCCTTGGCGGCCATTGTTCAATATTACATAAATCCCATAGCCACATTTTAACAATTACAGTGCTCATAACCTCTCCCAGAAGCCTAAAATTTCTACCATTACATCACCCTTTAATAATGTCACACTTTAGGGTGGGGGAAATGCCCCACCCCCAGTTTTAATTATCAAACGCCAGGATCATTCTTTTCAGTGATGGATTATATGAGACAATTTTAGAGGAGGAGATAATTGTTTTTCTGTGTATTTCATAAATGCTAGCACTTAAAAAGCTTTTGGAATCTCAGCAGTCTAAAATCTTTATTAACCTTTAGCAAGATATTGTTATTTCACTGTCCTTTAACTTTAGTAAAATAAATGGAGTGGAATTTTTTTTAGTTTAGAGGAAAAAAATCACTTAGTAAATTAATCAATCTAATTGACTTGTTTAATCAAATTTGCATACAAGAATCCTGGTTAGCCACTCTTATCCAACTGTCTACCTTTTTCTGGAAGGCATGATATAATACTGTCGGTCACTAATAATGTCTCAATATGGACTCTTAAAAATATCCAGAAGCCTTAAGTATCAGTATTGCAGGATATTTGATATATTCCAGTTGATTTATGTTTAGGACAATAATTCTCAAACTTTTTGGAATTATGATATTCCCTCTTTTTTAATTTAATTATGTAATTTTATTCTTTCTACCTGCTTCTTTTAACATCCTTCATTTCTCCATCTGCTCCACAAAGTAATCGAGGTAGGGATTATCAATTTAGTTACCTTTTCATCGGGCATGTACCTGCATTAGAAAGCACAAATGCTGCTTCCTCACTTCTCTAGATATTCTGAGAAGTAGCCTTAATAACAGGCTAAGAGACAATTGGGGACAGAGATTTTTAAAAAGACTTTTAACAAAACATTTCCCAGAATCAGAATTGCTAAAACCTAGAGTTGAAGTGAACCTTAAGGGCCACTTAGTACAAACTTGATATGAACAAGAATATCTTTTACAACATAGAAATTGGTCATTCAGACTTTACTTAAGGATTTCAGAAAAAGAAAATCTACACCCCCAACACCGCACATTTTTTCTTCTGGATAGCTCTAACTGTTAGGAAGTTGTTTTTTTTTTCTTTACATCAAACTGGAATTTATCTCTATGATTTTTACCAACTGTTCCTTCACACATTCCATATTGAAATATTGCTTCTGATCTGTAGCATTCACAGAAGTTCTATAAGATCAGTGGTAATAGTTTAATTAGTCCTGACTTACAGCACAACAATAAGGAAAAAAATGTTTAAGCAATATGCAATACCTATGGACCTCCCTCCTGTATCAAGAAGTGAGTTGGGCGAGAATAATCCTCTTAAAGAGTCATGATTCTTCTTCATAATTTTGTAACATTCACTTTTTTTACTTAAATTTTTTATTTTATTGTTTTAGTAATATTTCATTCTTCCCAATTTCAAGTAAAAACAATATTTAACCTTCTTTTTTTTGTTTTCTTGAGTTCCAAATTCTCTCTCTCTCCTTTTTCTCCACTCCCACCTCCCTGAGATATTAAGCAATCTGATATAGTTTAGATATGTGCAATCATAAAAAACATATTCCACATTAGTAATGTTATGGAAGAAAAATACAGACCAAAAATAAATAAATAAATAAATGAAAAACAGTATTCTTTGATCTTCATTCAGGCTCCATCAGTTTTTTTCCCCCCTCTGGAGGTGGAGAGCACCTTTCATCACAACATTCACTTTACATAGTTGTAATCAGTGTGCATATTGTTTTCTTGGCTCTGCTTACTTCATAATGCATCAGTTCATGTAGATCTTTCCAATTGAACATTTCTTACCACGCAATAATATTGCATTAAATCACATATCAGAGTTTGTTTAATCCTTCCCCAAATGATAGTTATCCACTTTATTTCCAATTCTTTGTTATCATAAGAAGTGTTCCTAAAAATATTTTGGTGTATTTGATAACTTATCAGTGGTCTCCTTGAGATATAAGCCAACTAATGGAATCTCCATGTCCAAAAGTATGGACATTTAGGCTCATTTCTTAAAGTGATCAAGAAAAAAAGAAAAGAAACTATATGTTTTAAAATATTTGTAGTAATTCTTTTTGTTGTGGCAAAGGTCTAGAAATTGAAGGGATGTCCATCAGTTGGTGAATGGCTAACCAAATATCATATATGATGGTAATGAATACTATTATGCCATAAGAAATAACAAATAAAATGATGACCAAAAAATGGAAAGACATATATGAAGTGATGCAAAGTGAAATAAACAGAACCAGAAGAACATTGTATGTCATAACAATTCTGTATGATCAATTGTGAATGACTTAACTATTAACAATTCAAGGATTCAGGGCAACTCCAAGGAACTCATGACAAAAAAGGATATCTACCATCTTAAAAGGAATAAATGGAGTCCAAATGCAGATTGGAACATACCATTCTTCACTTTATTTCCTCCATGAATTTTCTCTAGTGTAAGTAATATGTCCTGTTTCACAATATAACAAACAGGAAAATATGTGTCAGATGATAATATATGTGCAATTGATATCATATTACCTGCTTCTTGGGAAGGAGGAAGGGTGGGAGAGAAGAAAATTATGGATTGCAAAATGTCAGAAATCATATTAAAAATTGTAATGTAATTAATTGATATGTAATCTGGAAAAAAAATTAAAGATAATTAGCCAGGATGTAGAATGTAAGCAGTGGCAATGGAGCCTATCATCTGAACCTATCACCTCGGCCTTTTCAATTAGCATTGTGCTACAACCAAATTAATAATGCCATCATAGACATTTTAAAAACCAAGTCGTGCATTTTATTTATCCTCTGCCTCCAAGGTATCTGTAAAATCCTTCTTCAAGCACTCTATCTAATCCTCCTTCTTCACCGCCATTCCTATTTAAAGTATCCCCTAGAAAAGAGTGTGCCAAACATATGGCCCACACTATCCAAGGTAGCTGAATTATATTAAAATCTAACTGAGAAATATTTAATAAAACAAATAAAAGATGGGTCTTAATATGTGGTTTTTGAAAAATTCTCTCCCCAGTTCTATTTGAGTTTGACATCCCTGCCCTAGGAAACTAACTGCATACCCAGAAGACACTACTGCCTAGTTTTTTCAGGAATCAATTTTTGAAAGCTAAACATAGTGATACATTCTGGAAAAGAAAGTAAACCATGTATTCAGGAGCAATCATGTCCTGAGAAAAGAAACAAACTTGGGGCAGCTAGGGGGCTCAGTGGCCTGCAGGCCAGGAGGACCTGGGTTCAAATCTAATCTCGGACACTTTTTCCACTCAAGCCCAATTGTCTGGCCTTTACCATTCTTGTGCCTTGGAACCAATACTTAATAAGAGTTTCACCTTAGATGGTAAGGGTTTATTGAGAGATGGACACAGTGAGAGCCAAAAAGACCAAGTTCCAAAAGAAACCAACATAATCATTCTGATTTCATTTTCAAAAATTCAATGTTATTTTATAATTTATCCTAGTGACAGTGAAATCTTAACTAGTTGAAAAGTGACAAAGATGCATGAAATGCCTTTAGTTTTCTTTGTTAATTGGAGGTACTTGCATATTCAAAAATACCATAAATTGAATAATTCACATTACACGCACACATTCCATAGAAACTATGGCTGCAATTTAATTACTAAAGAAGCATTTTTTGCTCACAAAAATGCCTACTCTAGAAACCTGGATTAAATTCCTTAAGTTAGCTATTGAGAGTTTTATGCAATGTAAGAAATTACACTAGTCACAATTAAATCTGACTCTTTTTTTTCTCTAACCCTGAAAACCCCATCCTAATGACTGGTGATTAAATTGTTCTCCATCTTCAATATAATTCACTTAAATTAGTGGCTGATCACATAAGCAATCATTTTAAATGTCTGTTTATAGAAACACAAATTAATCCATTTAAAGAGTTTTTATATGAGAATGAACAACAGAAATCAAAAGGAGTCCATTTTTTTTCAAGAACGTATTTAACTGAAACACAACTTTGACAGCATTTCCACAGAATCAAGTATCCAGTTAAGTCAGAATCATGTTGATCCACATACAAACTATACTTTCCCCCAAAATGGGTTTACATAAACTAGTCTATAATGGCTTACTTTTCAGCATATAAATATTTCCCATTTTTCCTTTAAATGAGAATATATTTTAGAAATGTAGCCTATATCAGAGTGGCCTATATTAAAATCAATGTGGTAACTATTACTATGTGCTTGCTCACTTCAAAACAAGGAGGTAGGCTTTGTCCTCTGATGATTTCTAGTCTAAGGCTGATTATCACTAAGCCATTAACAACTGTGCAACAGGTTAAGTACTGAAGTAAGCCACAAGAACATGCAAGACTCCTTTCCCTGCCTTCAAAGAGTATATAATCTAGTAGGGACTGTAAAATCATAACGCTGCAGAATGAAGATCTGGAAGGAACTTTAGAAGTCATCCAGTCCCATCCATTACCCCCATTCTATAGTCAGCAATATGAAATCAACTCTGGCAATCACATCTTCCACCCTCCCTGCCCCAAATCCTCCACCATTTAGGGAGGGTCCCCAAGGAGATACACATCAGTATTTGTAACTCCACTACTTTCCAAGGCTTGATCATCTCTAGAAACTCATCATTCTGCTCTATGAAACTAACTGTAAAACTCTTACCTCCTCAGATCATCTTTCGACCCAACAGTAGGGCTTCATCAAACCCCTTTAACCTTTCTCCCCACCCTTTTTCAACTTCTTAAATGCGCCCTCCTATCCCATTAAATTATGAGGTTCTTGAGGAAAGAGGCTGTCTTATGCTCTTCTTTGAATCCCAGTACTTAGCATAGTGTGTGGCACATGGTAAATACTCAATAGAACATTACTATTTATTTATACATAAAATTACGTTCACATTAGAATGTGCTAATACATAAGAGCACAAAGAGCTACAAAATCATAAGAGGAAGAGAGACCATGCCAGGTTGGGTAAGGGGGCCAGAGAAGGAGTCAGAGAAAGTGTAATTAAAGAAATGTCATCTAAGCCAAGTGAATTTTGATGGATGGGATGAATATTAACACATGGGAATGTATATAGTTATTCTAAAGGTAAGAAATACCATGAACAAAAGTCTCAAGAAGAAAAGGAATGGAATATCACAGAACCACTGAATTTCAGTCCTCAGAGATAACTTAGTCTAAAACTCATTATAAAGAAAGGAGACCTTGAGAAATTAAATGACTTACTTAAGAAAACAAAGTGATTAGAGCCAGTCAAAATGTTTGAAGCAGGATGATTAGACCAGTTTTTCTCGAACACAATGCATTACTGGGAATAGAGTGAAATAAAGTCGGTTAAGTGACTTGGAGGCAAATGAAAGGTCTTGAATGCCAGGCTTTTTAGAGTGTCATAGCTTCCTCCAATCAGCAAGCTTTTTGCCACCTTCAGCTGGAAGATATAAACAGATGCTCCCAAACTGGTCAGACAAAAGGTACCTTGTAACAGAAGGAGTAACACAAATTTATTTTGACAAATATTTGTTGCAATCAGTTGTTCTCTCCTTCCAATGAAGACAGAACAAAAAGAAGTAATCTATTTTGGCATGAATGACTTTGCTAAGATACAGAGAGATAGCTAGACAGAGATGCTGAATACATTAATAAAAAATACTTCAAACTCCCCAAATCATAAATGGTCAAAGGATATGAACAGACAGTTCTCACATAAAGAAATCAAAACTATCTATAGTCATATGGAAAAATACTCCAAATCACTCCTGATTAGAGAAAAGCATATTAAAACAACTCTGAAGTGTCACCTCACACCCGTCAGACTGGCTAATATGACAGAAAAGACAATGACAGATGTTTGAAGGGATGTGGGAGAATTGGGACACTAATGCACTGTTGGTGAAGCTGAAAACTTAAAAAACAATCTGGAGAGCAACATGGAACCATGCACAGAGGGCCATTAAATTATGCATATCCTTTGGTCTAGTAATACCACTATTAGACCTGTATCCCAAAGAAACTAAAGAAAAAGGATTTATATGTACAAAAATATTTATAGTAGTTTTTTTTATAATGGCAAAGAAATGGAAATCAAAGGGATGTCCATCAGTTAGTGAGTGGCTCAACAAGTTGTGGTATATGATTATAATGGAATACTACTGTGCAATAAGAAATGATGATCAGGATGATTTCAGAAAAATCTAGAATTGTACAAACTGATGCAAAGTGATCAGAACCAGGAGATCACTATACAGAAACAAAAATATTGAACAATGCACAACTGTGAAGGTCTAAATTATTATCATTGATACAAGGATCCAAGATAACCCCAAGATTAAAAACCCCGAGCATGAAAAAATGCTATCTATAGCCAGAGAAGGAACTGTCAGAATCTGAATGCAGCTCAAAGCACACTGTTTTTCACTTTATTTCTTTGCTGAGTTTTTCTTTTAATTGCAAGATATGTACCTCTTCTTTCATGATATGAGGAATATGGAAATATGTATTGCATGATGGTACTAGTATAACCTATATCAGAGTATTTACCATCTTTATCATTCCTTTCTCTCAAAGCTTAGCTCGGGTTAGATTTCTTTCCTTGATTCTTTCCCAAAGTCTCCAGCTAAAAGGAGTCCCAGATGTCCCATTAACTAGCTGTGTGATCTCAGACAACTCACTCCAGATCAACAAATTACCAAAAAGCAGATTGGACTAGATGATAAACAATCAAATACTTGTAGAATTGAACTGAATTAAATCATATCTAAGGTATAAATTCCTTAAATCTTCCCCTCAAATTCCATCTTAACTGCTCCTGTGAATTTATCATACTGTGCCCTGTAAACTTTAAGACCTTTAAAGCAAAAACTATGCAAATTTTCTCTATATCCCCTTTGTGCTGTATATGTTAGTTATATGATAAATGTTTGAAAAACTGAATGTTGAAGGAAGAAGGATGAACAAAATAGGCTCTTAAGGTACTTTCCAAATATACTATGGAATGACTGAGGTTTTCTTGCACCAAGCAAGATACAGTAATATTCTGACGCCTATTCAATAAATAGATCAATCCCAAGAGCAACATTTTGGCAATCATTTTGAGAGAAGATGGGAGGTCATAAGGGAAAAAATCAGTTAATATAAGTCCAGTGAATGCTGGCAATGACACTCATGAAGCTAGAAGAAATATTTCTCAAGGATAAGGTGTCCTTTATAATTCTTTTATTTGTTAAATTCATGTTGTTACGTTTCCCACAACTGAAAAATCAACCCAAATTCCCATCTGTCTCCCTTCATTCCAGGAACACAGAGGAACTGGAAGTTTTTTTGTACCTCCAAAAATAAAATAGGAGCCAATTCAGAGGACACTAAGATGATGTAGGAGTGAGGCAGTAGGAAAGCAGGATAATGTAAACAGGAAATCCTTCATCATTATCAGCAATATCAACTCTAAATACTAAAACCATTTAGTCTGGTTTCTACTACAGCAATGCTTTCAGCATTTTGAATACTGACTTGATAGTAATGTTTGATAACTGTTAGAAGGGTTTCTCTACATCACCAAACTGAAAATCCATCCAAACTGGTTCTTTCTAGAGCCACAAATACTCACAGTTCATTCATGCCAACTTGTAGATACTCTCCCTAAGACTATGATGACAAATTTCTGTCATGCATGGCTTATAAAGCACTTTCATATTTTTGTAAAGACAATATCAAAATAGTCAAGTCAAAAGACTGATGTCTTTCCTCACACTGGTATTTTGTGATATTAAACCTAAATTCAATGGTCAAAAACTCTTTTATCTCTTCTGTAGAAGCAAATAAACATCACCATTATCAAACAGTTAAAATTCAAAATCCAACAGTGTCATTGAGCAATTTAGGAAACAAATGTTAAGTTCCCTGAAAAGCACTAAATTTCCTTAAGACCATGATAATTGGTAGTAGAGCATGAGTGAGGGAGAAGAGACATCATGGGGTTAAATTTAATCAATAAATTATTGGTCAATTAACAGCAAAACTCTGATTATTATTTTTAAATGTCAGTTGACACATATAGTTAGAATTGTCAGGAAAATAGATTGCAGTGTCTTAGTTTCCTCCTCACCCACCACCCACCCCACCTCATACCTCATACTTTGCAACCTCAAGCACTGAATTTCAGGAGATGAAAGTATCCAAGACCCAAATTAATGAAGTCCTTCCCTTAAAAGCTTGTCACTTCCTTAACACTGTATAGGGTTCATCAGAGTTGAAGAAAGTTGAAAAGAAGAAGGGGATATTGGGAGGATTTTTGCAATAAGAAGCCTTCTAATTTAAGAAAGAAAAATGGAAAAAGAGCAAAATGTTCCATTTTCCATTTGCTACTATTTATAATAGCAAATAAGCTAGACTATAATGCTATACTCAAAAAGTCATGCATTTCTCTATCTCACTCCATTGAAGATGAGATAAAACTCAGGGAGCATTTTCATGCCAAAGCCAACTGTTTCAAACCTTGGAGCCTTTTCCTCAAGTTTATATACTGGGTCCTCTCAAACCCAATCCACAATAATGGATGTTTCCCCAGTTATCTTTCAAAAAGTAAAAAAAAAATTTAAAGACTAAGTTCCCCTTTCTTGCTCAGGCTGGAAGTGCCAGGAAGACTCACCAGCTTGATCTCACTACTGATCAGCATAGGAGATTTGACCCAATCCTTTTCCAACCAGGGTCAGCAAACCCCATCTTTGGGCAATATGATGGCCCTGATCCCAAGGACTCACCATACTAATGCCAAACTAAGTGGGGACATTCAATCAGCTTGTCCCACTACAGCTCAAAATTCCTGAGCATAAGCGATCCTCCAGCCTCAGCTTCCCTAGTAGTGAGGACCACAGGCATGTGCCAACATGCCTAGCCAATGATTTATCCTTATCAGAAATATAGCAGCCACCTGCTCTCCCACTACAAAAAAAGAATACATGTCGGCATTGTGCCATCTATGCAAATAAAATTCTTGCTTCTGCAAAATGTGGCCCAAGTTTTGAAGCACTTAAAAATGAAAAGAAGGATGAATACCTTTGTTCATTTTGTGAAGACTGGAATTTATGTCCTTTCTACCTTACAAAGCACGTTCTAAAGGAAGGGTAAAGAACAATAAAGGACATTCCATGCAGAACCTAAGAGGGACTAAAGGTGATTCAACCAACAATGTTCAGATACATACTGTTGATCTTCATGTACATCTATCCTGCAGCACATTGTTAAAAATAAGCAACAATGGAAGAGATTTGGAAAAAGATTATGACGTTTATCATATGGCTTTTGCCACAATATGAACCACCTAAACCAAATGCTTTAAAACAGTAGTATCAAATTCAAATAGAAACAGAATTCTGGGGCCAGGTGCTAACTTGGAAAACCATGAATTAAATTATATTTGTTGTACCATATTTTTATTCATTTTGTTAAACATTTCTAAATTGTATTTTAATCTGGTTTTGCAGCACTCAAGAGTTTTGTAAGCCCCAATAGGCAAGGCAAGTGAGTTTGACACCTCTACTTTAGATAATCAAAAATATTATAATCATTATACACTTAAGCTTTAAAATAATATCTTGAATTTAAAAGGAGAGATATTGGCAATACCCAACAAGGATATACGTGGGACTACTCACTTTGGTTGTGCTTCAATTGGTATTTTTAAAATGCTGAAGATAGGTAGAGTCTGTATGACATGACAATGCCAGTGTACAAAGGAAGGAGTTCTTGCACACTAAGGGAAAAAGTACCCAAGGACGGTTCCCTTTTCTTGAACTGATCGTGGGTCTTTGCCGTGTCATGACTCATAAGAAAAGCCTACCCATTCCCTCACAAACCCATGCCACTTTTGACTCCCTGATAAAGCACCTTGTTCCCATCCTCTACTGCCATATATCTAGAAGGGACAGAGCCAGGGCCAATAAGGAAGAATGAGCTGGGCTCTTTTTCCTGATCTTTACAGAGCTGCCTAAAATACTCCCATTCTAGTTCACGTTTTAAACAGCTTGCTTTGTACAGAAACTAAGCTAAAGATAGCAGAACAAGGCTTCCTATTTTTATCCATTAGAAGGAGCAGAGCTAGAAAAGGACCAAAAATCTTACCCATTTTTGAAGTAAAGGACATGGGCTCTCTGTAGTCCTGTTTCTAGGAAAAAACCTAGTTCTTGATCATGGAGTGCAGGCCCAGGCTTAGGACTTCTATTTTGAATATTAGTAATGAGTACCTGGAGGGAGAGAAGATAAGTAATCAGGTATATTCCTTACGTCCACTTCTTCTCTCTTCAAAACTACAATATTTTTTAAAATCTAGTTTAAGACAAAAAACAAAGGCATAAGCCTAGATTTAATGCCACCCAGTAATAGTAGGAAGCAAAGTAGGAAGGCTTT
Organism: Monodelphis domestica; assembly: GCF_027887165.1. Lineage (NCBI taxonomy): Eukaryota > Metazoa > Chordata > Mammalia > Didelphimorphia > Didelphidae > Monodelphis > Monodelphis domestica. Next base: position 229,109,485 of record NC_077227.1, on the reverse strand, counting down.
CCTAAGCCAGGTACACACACAAAACTCTCCCACATAAGGTGAAGCTCACAGAGGTGGGGCTCAAGGTGAATGACAGAAATAGAGGGGAAGATGGTCTCAAGGAAGAGCAACTGAAGTAGAATAGCTCCATGGGAACTGATGCAGAGTGAAATGAGCAGAACCAGGAGAACATTATACACAGAGACTGAAGACATTGTGGGATAATCAAATGTACCAGGCTTTGCTACTAATAGCAATGCAAGGATCTGAGACAATTCTGGGGGACATGTGAGAAAGAATGCTATCCACATCTAGAGAAAGAACTCTTCCGAGTAGAAATGCAGAAGAAAACATATGATTTATTACTTGCTTGTATAAGTATAGGATTTGGAGGTTTGGTTTTTTAAATTACTCTATTACAAAAATGAATAATATGAAAATAGGTTTTGAGTGATAATACCAAGTGGAATTACTTGCCAGCTCTAACAGGGGGGAGGGAAGAGGGGAGGGAGACCACATGAATCATGCAACCTTAGAGAAAAAAAATAAAAACTTTTCTGCTTTATTCTCCCTGTTTCCCAAATAACCATTGTCCCTACAAAATAAATAAATAAATGAATGAATGAATGAATGAATGAATGAATGAATGAATGAATAAATAAAATGAAGTGAAATTTACAGTTTAAAAAAAAAAATCCTTAGGCCTAAGGGGGCTTACAGGCAAGCAGGAAGGAGCTACCAAAGACAGGTTGACCCCACTCCCCCAATCACAAACACAGTCAGAGGGGCTTTTCATAGAAGCACAGAACATGAGAGGGATCATTTACCAATGAAGAAACCCAAAGAGAGAAAGCAAATATGCCCAAGGTCAGAGAGGTAAGGAAAAAAAAGAAGTTAAGGGTGTGCCCTAGACTGCCTCTTAAACAACTAGGGAATAATTTTTATAAAATCTGAAACTTAGACGATAAAGTGAGAAATCCCATTAACAAATTGTGGAATGTAGATATAATGAAATATTATTGCATTGTAAAAATTGACCAAAAAGATTATTTCAGAGAATCCTCAGGTGTATGAATTGGAATTAAGTGAAATGAGTATAAACAAGATAACAATATATGCCAGGACAACCACCTGGTAAAGAAAAAAAATTTGAAAGAGTTAAAAATTCTGATCAAAGCAATTACCAGCCATGTCTCCAATGGATATAATGATGAAACACTTTACCCACCAACTGACAGAGAGGTGACGGGCACAGACATACATACATTTTTGGATATAACAACTATGTGAATTCATTTTAAGTGACTATGCTTATTTGCTATTGGAGTTTGTTTTCGTTTTGTTCTTTGCTTTCTTGGGAGGTTGAGGGGAAAGGAGGTTAGCAATAATGATGCCAAAACATAAAAGAGAGAGCCACTGAAACAGTTTTTTAATGCAAAGAGAATTCAGAAGTATAGACAAGCAGTATAATTTTGTAAATAGTGTAAATTTTATTATATACTTTTTTAAATGAAGCATTATGAAAGATTTGCGGTTTCATATTGAATACTCTTTGCATACTGCTTTGTGTACAGAGATTGCTTTTGGAAGAGCATTTAAGTTCAGAATTTTAAAAAATTTAAGGTAAGTCAAGATGGCTGAGTAAGAGGGGAAATTCACCTGAGCACTCCCAATTTTACCTCCAAACAACTTTAAAATAACACCTCAAAACAAATTCTAGAAATGCAGAACCAAGAAAGGGACAGAGTAAAATAATATTCCACCTTAAAACAATTTAGAAGGTCAGTAGAAAAGGTCAATTTTAATGGGGTGAGAATGGAGCATATTCCAGCACAGGCCTTGGGTGCAACTGAATCAGTAGCAGTGGCTTCCCAAGATCTCAGCCCACAGATCATAAGGGAGTCAGATAACTTATCAGAAGGACATTAAAGGGTATTTTTGTTGGCAATTGGTGCAAGACTCTGTCGCATTGCACATATATGGATCCAGGTAGCAATCTCAGGGAAAGAAATAGCAGTAGCAGGAGTGGGGATCCTAATCACATTTCCATGGTGGAAAAGAAAGCTTATGGTCATTCACAGACCCTACCATGAGCCAGGAGAGTAGTGATGACACTTCTCCTTGGATCATAACCTTCTTGGAAGAACCAAAAACTTACAGACCTCTAGAACTATCTCTGAAAACGGCCACACAAAATAACCGAAGCTTGGGACAATGCCCCCCTCCACTCCAGGAGCAGAGCCCAACTTTAACATTAACTTAAGTTAAGAAATGGAATGGAAAAATGAACAAACAACCGAAAAAGAACCTGATTCTAGAATGTTACTATGATCACAGGGAAGGTCAAAATACAAACTCAGAAGAAGCCAATAAAATCAAAATACCGACCAATAGAACCTTCAAGAAAAACGTGAATTGGTCTTAGACCCAAAAAAGGAAAGAGAATTCTTGGAGAGGAGAGCTCAAAAAGGATTTTAACAATAAAATAGGAGAGGGGGAGAAAAAAGCTGGGAGAAGAAATAAGAATAATGCAAGAAAATCGTGAAAAAATAGTCAACAGGTTGGTAAAGGAGGCACAAAAAATATACTGAAGAAAACAACATCTAAAAACAGAATAGGGAGGGAGCAGTTAGGCAGCACAGTGAATAAAGCTCCAAGCCTGGAGACAGGAGGAGCTTGCTTCAAATGTGGTCTCAGACATATCCTATCTGTGTGATCCCGGGCAAGTCCCTTAACCCAAGTAGGTAAAGTGCTAGCCACTCCTCTGTCTTAGAAGTGATACTATGCCAGAATGTAGGGGTTTAAAAGCAAAAATAGAAGAGGCCAAATGGTAAAAGAGGCATAAAAATCCAATGAAGAAGAGAACTTCTTAAAAAGTAGAATTTTCCAAATTGGAAAAAGATATACAAAAATTTGCTGAAGAAAATAACTTCATAAAAATCAGAATTGGGTAAGTGAAAGCTATATTATACATCAAGAAACAACAATAACAAAAAACAAAATCAAAAGAATAAAAAAGAGGAAAATGGGAAATTACTTGTCTATAAAATAACTGATCTAGAAAATACATTCAGGAGAGAGAATCTAAGAATTAATGGATTATCTAAAAGCCACAGGGGGGAAAAAAACCAAGCCTAGACATTATCTTTAGTAACACAATGAATAGAGTACCAAGCCTGGAAATGAGTGTTCCTGGATTCAAATCTGGCCTCAGACACTTCCTAACTATATAACCCTAACCCCTGCCTAACCCTTATCACTCCTCTGTCTTGGAATCAATATGTAGTCTCTTTTAAGACAGAAGGTAAGGGTATTTATTTAAAAAGATAAGAATAGAAATTATCAAGGAAAACTACCCTGATATCCTAAAATCTAAGGAAAAATAGAAATTTAAAAAGTTCACTGATTAACTCCTGAATGATATCCCAAATGAAAACTCTCAGGAATATTATAGCCAAATTTCGGAGCTACCAGGTCAGGGGGAAAATATTATATGCAGTCAGAAAGAAAAAATTCATTTATTAAAGAGCCAGTCAAGAGAACAGAAGATTTAGCAGCTTTGATAGTAAAGGATTAGAGGATTTGAAAAGTAATACTCTAGAAGGGAAAGGAGCTAGGACTACAACCAATCAACACCTACCCAAAATAATTGAGTATAAATAACCCTTCTGGAGGAAAAAAAATGGTTATTTAATGAAATTGAGGACTTCCAAAGCATTCCTGATCAAGAGATCAGAAGTGAATAGAAGGGGGCAGCTGGGTGGCTCAGTGGAGTGAGAGCCAGTCCTAGAGACGGGAGGTCCTAGGCTCAAATCTGGCCTCAGACACTTCCCAGCTGTGTGACCCTGGGCAAGTCACTTGACCCCCATTGCCTAGCCCTTACCACTCTTCTGCCTTGGAGCCAATACACAGTATTGACTCCAAGACAGAAGGTAAGGGTTTAAAAAAAAAAAAGAAGTGAATAGAAAATGTAACTTTCAAAAACAAAACTCAAACATAAGAGGGTAAATAGGGAAAGAGAAATCATAAAAGATTCAGCAAGGTTAGACCATTTACATTTCTACATTGGAAGATAAGACTTGTAATTCTCCTAATAACTTTCTCATTATTTGAGCAGTTAGAAGAAGCAAAGACAGAGAGAGGGCATGGGTATGAGTTGACTATGAGATGATATCTAAATTTTTTTTAATTTAAAAGCCATCAAAATAGGGAAACAAAAGCATTTATTACTGTTTCTAGCACTAAACAGACTGCTTTAAACTTTTAAGGCCAAAAGGCTCAAGAAGCAAAAATAATGGAGAAGTAACATCAAAAGAAGAACAAAGCCTATTCCAAGGGTCATTCAAGTAAAGTAACCTTCAGCACTTCTCATAGGCTGGTTAATATTTCCTTGTAGAATATATGCTAGAAGTTTAAAAAAAAAAAAACTTCTCAAATATCATGTGAAGGTTTTGCCCTAAAACCAAGAAATAAATAAATACATAAATTCAAGAGCAAGAATGGGACAAATGGAAGGAGAGATGGAAAGAAGAAAGGAAGATTTATTAAGTATATACTATGTGCCAGCCACTGTTTGAATATTAATCTCATTTGATCCTCAAAATAAGTCTGAGAAATGGGTGCTATTATTACTCTCATTTTATAGTTTAGAAAACTGTAGTAGACAGAGTAACTTACCCAGAGTCACAGTTCCATTAAGCACTGAAGCTAGATATAAACTAAGGTCTTCCTGACTCCAGGCCAAACACTCTATTCAATAGACCAAACTGATGTACAAACATATACAAATATCTCTTAAGTCTAAATATATATACGTTATGTATATATTTAGCATCCAATCAAGTTGCAACCTATTTATTACCTACTTTATATCAAAGATTTTCTTTTTTTTTTTTAACCACAAGGAAATCTCAGACTTGGAAAAGTTACCCTATCAGTCATCTATTTCAACTTTTATCTAAAATAAGTATCTTCTCTAAAATATCTCCAACAAACGGTGACCTAGCCTCTGAGTACCTCTACTGAGAAAGAGGCAGGTAATTAAGCTTTCCAAAATTCCCAACTATTGATCTAAGATATTACTTTTGAGCTAAGATATTACAGATGTCTCAAAGTTTTAAAAACAAACAGCTAAGTGTTGCAGAAAGACTGGGCAAGTATTTCTAGCTTCAAATCCTAGCATTAGTAGTAATGTGACTTGAATGGTATGACTGGAAGCAAATTGTTTAACTTTCTCAGTCTCTTCATCTATAAAATGTGGGTTTAAAATACTTATATGGCCTACCTAATATTTTTTTGAGAAAAAAATTCATTTTTTAAACTATGAAGTCCCATCAATTAGGGGATAACTGAAAAAACTATGCTATACAAATAATGGAATATTACTGTACCATAAGAAATGATGAAAGAGATACATTCAGAGAAACCTGAGAAGATCTAAATTTATGCAGGATAAAGTGAGCAGAATCAGAGAACGATTTATTCAATGATTAAGACACTATACAAGTCGCCATTGAAGCATTTTTTTTAAATACACAAAAGATCAGAATGAAGTTCAAAAAAGTTACAGACAAATAGATAGGTTTTAAACACTAATGTGGAATTCATGGATTCATATTAAATCATATTTTTCTATTCTTTGTATGTGGAAATGATCATGTTTGTTGGGATTTGTCAAGTTCAAAATAACATAAAATAAAAATTATTTAAAACATTCAGTATTATAAAAATTGAACTATTATCAAATTCTCTAAAACTATTATCAAAACTGAATTGTTATTAAATTTTCTAAAAGGAGTACAAGCATTCACTGCTGACTTTTTTAATCAATGGCTTTTGAGGTAGGAAGGAAGGGAGAAAGGGAATGAAAGAAAAAAAGGAAGAAAGGGAAGGAGAAAGGTAGGAGGGAGGAATAGTTGGGAACTGTAAGAGAAGAAAGCAGATTCATCACACTGGAAGACCAACTGGAGCAGGAGAAGGGCAGGAAGGACAGAGAATTCCAAAGAAAGAACAGAGGAAGTGAGAAGATCCAAGTAGTTAACTCACTTCTCTTTGTGGAGTCCTCCAGAGAGGTTGGTCTGAGAAAAACCTCTGAATCTTGATCATCCTTCTGTGAAGTCAGACCCCCTGAATCCAATGGAAAACAACAGGAGTGGATAGGACTTTGATAAAAAGCTATCCTTACCAGGAAAATCTCCTCTCTCCTTCTAAAGCAATCCTTGAACTTCATATCTTAACTAGGACTAGTAGAAGTCAGGACAGCTATCACCACTGATCCCAGAGGGTCAGGCAGGCAAAGCCTGACCCTGCAGGACTTGGGGAGAAGGGGTTCAATAATCGTTAAGGACTTCCTATTTCCCACTTTCCTATTACCATATCCCACAATCTCACTAAACCTACCTTTTGTGTGTTCCTCAAAAATAAATAGTTGTTTCTATAGATCAAGTGCTTGCTCATAATATTTAGGAAGAGGGGCCTAAAGCTTTGGGAAGGAGAACTATATTTCCTCCCCAAGGAAGAAGAAGCAGTTCAGTTCTGGATTTTACTTCAACCCAGCCTCTCAAGAAATTATAGTCTGTGAATCTGAAGACAGCCTGTGTAGGTTTACTAGGGAAAGAGAGGGGAGAAATAATCTGTCTCCCCTCTCCACCTTTTAGCTCTATTCTATCTACCACACTCTGTGGGAGACTCCATTTCTCCCCCTCCATTAAAGAACATGAAAACCAATCAGATTAGAAATTTTTTAATTCAATAAACAAAAAATGTATTAAGCAAGATCACAAGGATTATTCACTATGACCAAATGGGATTAACACCAGAAATACAGGGTTAGTTTAATATTCGGAAAACTATCAGCATTATTGATCATATCAATAAACAAACTAACAGAAATTACATTATTATATCAATAGCTGCAGAAAAAGCCTTTGACAAAATGCAACTCCTATTCCTTTTAAGAACCCTAGAAAGCATAGGAATAAATTGGTAATTTCTTTAAATGATATCTAACTAAAATCTTCATCAAGTTCCATCTGCAATGGATATAAGTTTGAAGCCCTTCCAACAAGATCAGGGGTGAATCAAGAATGTCCATTATCACCACTATTACTTTGGATTGTACCAGAAATGCCAGCTTTAGCAATAAGGAAAGAAAAAGACATTGAAGGAATTAAAAAGTAAACAAGAAGAAACTAAACTATCACTTTTTGTGAATTATATGATGGTATGCTTAGAGAATCCTAGAGAATCAACTAAAAAACTAGTTGAAATAATTAATAACTTTGGTAAAGTTGCAGGATACAAAATAAATTCACATAAACAATCAGCATTTCTATGTACTACCAACAAAGTCCAGTAGCAAGAGTTAGAAAGATAAATTCCATTTCAAATCACTCTAAACAATATAAAATACCTGAGAATCTATTTGCCAAGGCAAAAGAGGAATTATATGAACACAATTACAAAACACGTCACACAAATAAAGTTAGAGCTAAACAACTAGAAAAATATTAATTGCTCATGGGGAGGCCGAGCTAATATAATAAAAATGGCAATTCTACCTAAATTAACTTGTTTATTCAGTGCCATACCAATCAAAATACCAAATAATTATTTTATAGAACCAGAAGAAATAATAACAAAATTCATCTGGAGGAACAAAAGGTCAGAAATATCAAAAGAACTAATGAAAAAGAAATGTGAAGGAAGGTGGCATAGTAATTAATACCAGATCTCAAAAAATAGAATGGTTAATCATTGGAGCATATTACAAATTACAGGTGTAAATGACCTTAGTATTCTAGTGTTTGATAAACCCAAAGATCCCAGTTTGGGGAATAACAAGTCACTATTTAACAAAAACTGCTGAGAAAAATTGGAAAATAGTATGGCAGGAATTAGGTATAGGCCAATATCTCACACACTATACCTAGATAGGATCAAAATGGATAAATGATTTAGATAGTGATACCATAACTAAATTAGGGGAACACAGAATTGTTTACCCTAAAGATCTTTGGAGAAGGGAAGAATTTATAACCAAAAGAGATAGCAAGTATTAGAAAATGTAAAATGAATAATTTTGATTATATTAAATTTAAAAACTTTTGTACAAACAAAACTGTAATCAAGATTAGAAGGGAAACAATTGGAAAAAAATTTATAAACAAATGTCTCTGATAAAGATTTCATTTCTCAAATTTATAGAGAACTGAGTTAAATTTAAGTCAAATCTAAGTCAAAAGAATACAAGTCATTCCCCAATTGACAAATGGTCAAAGGATATGAACAAGCAGTTTTTCAAATGAAGAAATAAAAGCCATCAATAATTATACGAAAAAATGTTCTAAATAACTCAGTTAGAGAAATGAAAATTAAAACAATGCTGAGGTACCTATAAAATAGAAAAAGTAAACTGAAGGAAACTATTTCTTATTGAAATAGAGAAAGGTAAACTGAGGGGAAATTGCTTCTTGTTGCAATGACTGCTCTACTCTCTGGCTTATGACTAGAGAGAGCTGCTAGAGAAACCTGGGACTGCTTATTTGTAATGGAGGTAGGAATGAGAAATGCTGAGGGATGCCACACAGGGATATTGCCACACAGATGCTGCTACACAGGAGAACTACTCTGGGGAATGCTCTGGGGTCTGCCTACTGATCCCTACTGATGGCTGATCTTTTTAAACTCCTCCCCCCTTCAATCCCTCCCTTCTCCAACCCTCTCCTCCCAGTTCTTCTTGAAGCCTTTGGCTTCTTCCCCCCACCCCCACCCCGAGTGAACTATAAAGATACTCTTTTCTTTTCCTTTTCAAGTCAGGGGGTTTGTTGGGATAACAGGATAGGAAACTGAGGTGAGAGGGATGAGGATGACCCTAATCTAAATAAGGGATTGAGAAAGTAGTCCAGTCACAAGCTGTGACTCTTAGACAGTTAGGGAGACGGAGAACAACAGCTTTTAAATCTTCTTTCTTCTTCTTCACAAAATCAGCAAGGTCTCTCAGCTTAATTTCTGAAGGACCCCAAGGGTCCTTCAGTTCCCTGAGACAACTCTCTCAAGAGAGAAAACAAAGTTCAAAGTCTCTCAATTTCTCCTGGCCAGCTCAACTCTCAAATAGACCACCAGCTTAAAAGCCAAGTTTCTCCTTCTTGTCAACTTCAACTGTCCAAAGCCGGAGAATCCCAAAACCAAGTCAGCCTCACAAAGTCTTTCAGCCAAGTTTCAACCTCCAGGGAGAGAGAGTGAGTCCAAATCAATTCCCCTCCCCCTGGTCAGCTCAACTGCCAACTCCTGGGAACATTCCGTTTTGGAAACTCCTTCTCTTGATTGACAAATAGGTCTCCAGCCCTGGTTCCTGCATCTTGGCTTACAAGTTCTCTCTCTCCCCATGCCTCTACTGGCCAATATAGCAATAAAGAAAAGTGGCAAATGTTTAAGGGGATGTGGCAAAATTGGGACACTAATGCATTGCTGGTGGAGTTGTGAACTGATCTAACCATTCTGGAGGGCAATTTGGAACTATGTCCAAAGGAGTATAAAACTGTGCATACCCGTTGATCCAGTAATACCACCACTGGGTCTGTATCCCAAAGAGAACACAGAAAAGGGGAAAGGACCTACTTGTACAAAAAACTATTTATAGTAGCTCTTTTCATAGTGGCAAAGAATTGGAAATCGAGGGGATGTCCATCAATTGGGGAATGATTGAACAAACTATGGTACATGTTGGTGATGGAATACTATTGTGCTATAGGAAATGATAAGCAAGATGATTTCAGAAAAAGCTGGAAAGATCTAAAGGAACTGATGCAGAGCAAAGTAAGCAGAAACAGGGGAACATTGTACACAATAACAGCAACAGTGGACAATGATTATCTGTCAAAACTTGGTTATTCTCAGCAATGCAACCTGGGACAATCCACTGGTCCACCTCCAGAGAAGAAATGTTGGAGTCATCTTTCACATCAGTATACTTATAGTTTTCTTTTGGGGTTTTGGTTATGTATGAGTTTGCTCTTAGAACAATGACCAATATAGAAGTGTGTTTTGCATGACAAAAAAAATTTTTTTTAATTTTTTAATTAAATCAAAAACAAAAATGTATTAAGTACCTAGATTGTGCTAAGTGATAGAAATATACAGTTTTATAATCTAATCAGAAGATGCCAAGTAAATGACTATGTATTTTACAAGATGGAAAGGTTTAGGGACAAGATACCTTTAAAGCTGGTGGGAAGTGTATGTCAAGAAAAATTTTACCAATGAAGTAAACCTGAGCTGATACTCAAAGAAAAAGCATTTCATCGATCAGAAAAGCAAAGGGACTATTGCTGACTTCGGAAATTTAAAAAAGGGCAAGTTGAACCTGGGAAAAGGATGAAAATTCTGGTCTGGCTGGAAGTATAAAATCAGACTGTAAAGTTAGTTTGAGATCAGAGTGCAAAAGGCTCTGAATGTCAAATTAAGGATGTTTTGTTTTACCCCAAGGAAATAATGAGCTCCTTAAAGATTCTTGAACATGGAAATGACAGGGTGGTATAGGCAAAAGAACACTGGATTTGGAAACAGAGAACCTGAACTCAAGTCCTGCTTCTGATGCTTACTAGCTGAACTTGAGTCTATTTACCTTACCACCCTACTTTCATTGTCCTCATCAATTAAATAAAAAGGTTGAACTAGATACCCCTAAAGTCCATCCTTATCCTAAATCCATAATCCTTTACTCTATGACCTAAGCATTACAAAAATTATTTCTGCAGAAACATTATTTAAGTATAAATTGGAGAGGAAAAAGATGGGAGGCACCACAATTACCAGTCTATTTTATCTACAATGTATCTATCCATTTCCCAGGTTAACAGATAAAGTACAAGAAAACAAGGCTCTTAGGCGCAACTGGGGGGCTCAGTGAATTGAGAGCCAGGCCCAGAGATGGGAGGTGCTGGGTTCGAATCTGGCCTCCGACACTTCCTAGTTGGGTGACTCTGGGCAAGTCACTTTAACCCCATTGTCTAGCCCTTATCACTCTTCTGCCTTAGAACCAATACACAGAATTGATTCTAAGAAGGAAGGTGAGGGTTTGGTTTTTGTTTTTAAAGCAAGGCTCTTGAAGAGGAACAGACCAGAGGTGAAAAGAAGAAAAAAAATTAGGGGGGAAATTAAAGGATGAAGCCAAGAGTCATGAATGGAGGGGGAGAGTAGGGGGAAATCCTAGGGTTACACAGGATGTGTGATTTTTGTTGTTCAATCATTTCAGTCATGTCCAACTCTCCATGACTGTATTTGGGGTTTCTTGGCAAAGATACTGAAGTGGTTTACCATTTCCTTCTCAGACCATTTTATAGATGAAGAAACTAAGGCAAACAGAATTAAATGACATGACCAGGATCACATTGCTTGTATGTGTCTGAGTCCAGATTTGAACTCAGAAATGAAAGATTCCCTGGCTTCAAGTCCATCACTTTACCTATGGGCCACCTTGGGATTCACTGGGCATAGCAGGAGGCACAAAAATCCTGTCCTCACTATTCTTCACACAAAATTCCTAGGATGTTTGTACAAAAGCCATTCCCATTTCAAATTACTTATATCAAGTATATTACACAAATATTACATTTTAAAGGTAAGTATGTGAAGGAGAGAGCAGAACCAAAAGAATAACTTGCACAATAGCACCAACACTGTAAAGAAAAACTTAAGAATGTGCCAATGCAATGCCTAGTCAGGATAAAGCATGTCATCCATGTCATTACAGAAAGGGGATGCACTCAAGAGGAAAAATGAAACATATTGTGGACAGGGTGTGATAGAGAAATTGTTATAATGATTTGGAAATTGTTATTTGTTTTGTTATGGAAAACTATGTTTATGTAATTCCCCTATCTAAACCATTTTCCTATGACCCATTCTTAGCTTAGTATTTAGATAGATAGAACAGCTGAGTTTAGGATTTGTTATTTGGGGGGGTGGGGGGTATAAGTATATTTCAGATAGCAAAGAGTTAAGATAGAATTGTTATTAATGAGGTAAGTATCATGGAAAAGAAAATGCAAGTTGCATTTTTTGGCTAATAAAAGGAGGGGATTATCCAGCCATAGCACTGCTGGGTCTGTACCCCAAAGAGATAATAAGGAAAAAGACTTGTACAAGAATATTCATAGCTGAGCTCTTTGTGGTGGCCAAAAATTGGAAAATGAGGGGATGCCCTTCAATTGGGGAATGGCTGAACAAATTGTGGTATATGTTGGTGATGGAACACTATTGTGCTAAAAGGAATAATAAAGTGGAGGAGTTCCATGGAGACTGGAACAACCTCCAGGAAGTGATGCAGAGCGAGAGGAGCAGAACCAGGAGAACATTGTACACAGAGACTGATACACTGTGGTACAATCGAATGTAATGGACTTCTCCATTAGTGTCAATGCAATGTCCCTGAACAATCTGCAGGGATCTAAAAAACACTATCCATAAGCAGAGGACAAACTGTGGGAGTAAAAACACCAATGAAAAGCAACTGCTTGACTACAGGGGTTGAGGGGAAATGACTGAGGAGAGACTCTAAATGAACACCCTAATGCAAATACCAACAACATGGCAATGAATTCGAATCAAGAACACATGTGAAACTCAGTGGAATCGCGCGTTGGCTATTGGGGGGGGGGGGGGGAGAAAATTATCTTTGTCTCCAATGAATAATGTTTTGAAATGACCAAATAAAATATTGTTTGAAAAAAAAGGGGGGGGGGGGGAGTGGATTGTGATAGAGACATGAAGAGAGGTTTTGCAGGACGTGGGGACCAAGATGAAAGAACCAGGATTCCAATGGAATGTTCCCAGGAAGGGCAGTTGAGGATTTGCTGGCCATACTGGGAGGAGAAACTGGGCTTTTGGTCTATGTGTCTTGGACTGGAAGTCACACTCTCACTCCCTTAAGGTTTGAACCTTGCTGAAAGACCTTTGTGAGGCTGATTTGATTTTTTTGTTTTCTCTGACTCTGAGCAGTTGAAGTTGACACTGAAGAAGAGATTTTCTTGGTGAAAAAGAAAGAATTTGAACTGCTGTTGTCCTCCATCTCCCTAACTGTCTTAGAGTCACAGCTTGTGACCAGACTACTTCCTCAAACCTTTCTAAAATTATCCCCATAGTCTAGGGAAATCCTCATCCCTCTTACCTCAATTTCCCATCTTGTTATCCCAATAAACCCCCTGACTGAGAAAGCAACTGGAGTATCTTTATAGTTCACTCAGGAGGGAGGGAAGAAGCAAAGGCTTCAAGAAGATTTGGGAGGTGCAGGAGGCAAAAGGGAGAGACTGGTTAAGGGAGGGAGGGAGGAAGGGGGTTAGGAAATAGATTGATCCATCAGCAATCAATAGGGATCAATAGGCAGAAACCCCAGAGCAGTATCCCCTGTGTACTAGCATCTCTCTGTGTGTGTGGCATCCCTCCATTATATATAAGCAGGTTTAGGTTCCTATTAGCAGCCCTCTCTAGTCACAGCCAGACAGAGAACAATAGTCATTGCTGAAGAAACAGTTTCCCCTCAGTTTACCTTCACTATCTCAAGAAGTAATAGTTTCCAGTCAGCTTACATATTTTACTACAAGCGTCAATGTAGGAATTTCTTCTGCTTAACTATACATATATATTACTTGTGCTCCTTAAGGGGGAAAAGAGGAAAGGTGTGCCTACAACGGTGCCCCCCCAAAAGAAACAAAATAGGGTCGGTTTTTTAAATGCATAGAATAGAGAAGATTGAAAGGAAAAAAATTAACCATATAGTTCCAAAAGTTACACATTGAGTTTATTCCAGGAAAAAGGAAAAGGGAAAGCAAGCTGTATGTAATAGATTTGCAGTTTCACATTCAATCCTCTTCCTGTTCTACTTTGCACATGAAAATATTCATTTTATTCACTGTTTTTTAAATTCAGAATTTAAAAAAATAAACTTTAAAAAAAAAAGGAAGCATTGATTCAAAAGGCTTTTCCATGAGATTGAACTTGTTTGGTTTTTGTTCGTTTTTTTTAACATACGCACTTTGGCTAGAATTAAAGAAAAAGAATCTAGGGAAAAGTATGAGAAGTTTTTTCTTCTTGCTCCAATTTATAGAGCTTCAAGATGATAAATGGGCCCTTAGTGGTCATTGCAGCCCTTTCATGACACCTTTCTATGGTATTTTCTTGGTTCTGAACTCAGGATTACAAAGTGACCTTACATCTAAACCAACTTCTAAATTCTCCAACATATTTCACTGCAACACAAGAGTTCTTTAAGAGAACCTCTGAATTTTTTGTTTGGTTGATTTCTTACTATTTTGGTAACTATACCTTAATGTAGCTGGTTTTCTTTGTAATATTCTATATTCTGTGCTTTTAGTCATGCCCTGACCTTTAGCAACTAGATGACCTTTGTCAAATCACAATCTCTCAGGATTTCATTTTTCTCATCTATGAAACCTAGTTGGTGGACTAAAGGGAGGAATGTTCTTAATCAAGGACTAGAGAATTTCTTCAACTGTTTTAATACCTGTATTTATAATTTGTTTCCTTTATAATCTTATGTGTTTTATGTTCAATTAAAAACCTGATTATGAAAAGGGGCAGGGCTATTATAACACTGCCAAAGGGGACCATTAGCCAAAAAAGGTTAAGAACTTCTGCTCTAAGATAAATGTCAAGTGGACACATAGTAAATATCAAATGGAGGGGAGAAATCTGCAGATCAGTTAGCTACTGGGGCTCTTTTTATCCTGGATAACTAGGAATGATTTTCTGGCTTGATATTGCAATAATTTGAACCTGAAATTTCTTCTCCAGATTCTACAACTGAATATTAACTTTTCCCCCTTGTAAAACAGAGAATAAAAAATTGTTAGCAGAAGTTAAAGTTTCTATCCCTGGATCAAATCATGCTCACGGAATTCATAACTAACTTATTAACTAATGTTCACTAAAGACAAAGACAGGATGATTTTGCTAAAGGCAAGAGGCATATGAAGATACAGAAATATGAAATCATCTTTATTAATAGAAATACACCACTAGAAATTTCCTTCAGGGATGACAACTTTATTTACTTTTGGCATAATGTCACTATTCTGAGTATAAATTAATCAAGGTTATAAATGTCATAATTAATTCAGTACTACCTAATTTGATTTATTACACTCAATTATAGACAATAATGCAGCATTTATATAAAAATCTTTTCTTCCCTTTAAGAGATCAACTCTTCTTTTCCAGAAAAAATTAACAGATATCTAAATAACCTTGATCATACAAATTTTTGTATCAGGACTCTTAAAAACAACTTGTATTTACTCTCAATAAAGTGCAATGAAGCCATGCTTTATTCTGCCTTCATATCCCTGGTGCCTATCTAGCAATGTCTAATCCATAGAAGATAATGAATAATGGCGCTATTAAACTGAATTAAGGTAATACATTGTTATTCACGCAAACAAAAGAAGACCCTGAAGCATAAAGGATAACTCAGTAAAAGTTCAACTTTAAAAACAGTAAATCACGAACAATCCCTTTTTTGTTTATTCTTTGAGGGGGAACTTTTGCCCTTGAAAACTAATAGCCTTGTGGTTTATCTAAAGAGATGCAATAGAAGGGTACAAAATGCTTATAACAGAATATTCATTCACCACCTATGAAACTGTAAGCTGTCTTTAATATTTTCTCCAAACCCACATATTTTTCTTGCTGATAAATAGTTAGATGCCAAAACAATTATAATATTCTTTATCTTCCTGGAAACAGATGTTCCATAGCTGCAGAATATATAGGAAACTAAGAGGATATTTGAATTCACAAAATATAAGCAAAATGCATAAACCATTACTGAATATGCCCAGAATTCAGCTCCTTCTAACTCCAAATTCATCATTTTCTCAACAATGTCACCGAGCTGCTCATAAATATAAGGAAAGAGTGGTACGAAGTTCTTGATTCAGTTTCTAAGTGTCTAAGCATGATCTTCATGAAGAACAGAGGAGTGTCAAAGAACCTCAAAGACAGAAACTCTTCCTTTTTTATGTATCCTGGGCCTGCTCCTTAAGAAATCTGGTGAAGCTCATAGACTCCTTCTCAGAATCACTTTTTTAAATACATAAAATAAAATATACATAGGATTACAAAGAAAACTGACTATGCTAAAATCCAATTATCAAAATATTTTTTAAAATGCAACATCTTAATTTTGCATATGAGAAAAATGAAGACCCAAAAGGTAAAGAGATTTCCAAAAGATCATTAGCTGCCAAAGGGCTGAGTTACAACTAAAATCGAGGCTGCCTTCTGATCCCAAGTTCAGCATCCTGAAACCTTGCAATAAGGTCACAATTACCCATGTCGTCACCTTCAGACACAGGAATGAAAGACAAGAGAGGTAAAATACTGCAGGCAGAGATGCATGACATGCAACAGTAAAGCTTTGCTCAGGTTCTCCTCCTCTGTAATCGGAGCAGAATGTTCATGACAATTGTACAAATTATTCATACTCACCTTTTCTATCTCCTGGAGGTAAAGGAGAGCAATGTCCCCTGCCTTCTCATAGCAGGTAATGATATCTTGCTCCCGGTCTACATGAAGATTACTAGCAGAAGAGGAAATTGGCAACTTCTCTAAACAAAGACCTGAAATAAGAAAAAAAAAGGAACAAAAGTGAGTAAATATTGTCTGTGAGAAGTTTATCAGTAACCATGGCCCAATAAATGGAAAAACTCAGGATCCTGTGACTCGGAAACATTCAAGGGAAGAGCATCCTGACTGCTTCTCCCACCTAGGGCATGCTAGAAGGGAACAGAGAAAGAAACAAGGAAAAAAGAAAGAAACAAACCCCATCAGCTATATGGAGAAAGTGTCTTAATTAATCAATGCGTCCATTAGGTACAATGAATTAACTGCCTTGAACAAACAGGTTATCTATATAAATGTTAATTCACAAAGCCTTTCAGATATAAGAATAAAGGGATAGCATTATGGAAAAATAGATATAATGCATCCATTATATAAGTTAGTTAAAAACAACAACACAGCCTTGTAAAAGAAAACATCAACAATGATTTTGCTCAATCTCTTTTGCTTACTAGAAGTTCAATAGTGAGACTTAAAACTGTTTATACTGCTTCTAAAAGCAAAGACCTAAGGGATTTGGAAGAGAACTAGATGCAAAAGATAATTATCTTGGCTGTTAACTACTCTTTATTAAGATACATAACCAGGAAACTGAGGGGGTAATCATCAATTGAGGGATGGTTGAACAAGCAGCAGTATATGGATGTAATGGAAAACTATTGCACCATAAGAAATGATGAACAGGAGGAGTTCAGAAAAACCTGGAAAAGAATTACATGAACTGATGCAAAGTAAAGCAAGCAAAACCAGGAAAACAGAGTATACATTAACAGAAATATTATACAATATCAACTGTGAAGGAATAAACTTATCAGCAAAACAAGAATCCAAGATAACTCCAGGGGTCTTGTGACAAAAAATGCTATCCACAGCCAAAGAAGGAACTATTGTAACCTGACAGTCATCCATCACTATTTCTTTTATGAGTTTTTCATTGTATAGGTGATATGTATCTTTAGTCACAATATAGGAAATGTGGAAATATGTATTGCAAGAAAGTACTGATATGACCTATATCAGATTATTTACCACCATGGGGAAGGGGTACAGAGGGGAAAAGAGAATATGAATCATAAAAATAAAAAAAAAATCAGAAAACAATTGTAAAAAATTGTTTCTATATGTAATTTAAAAAACAGATTTAAAAAAAAATTTTAAAGATGATACATAACCAGGAAGAAGTGGCCATATTAACTTGGATTTAATCAGGACTGCTAAGGAATATTTAAAAATGTGCACCATTTGTTTTTGGATGAAGAAGTTGTCATCTTGAACAAGGCCATCATACTTACATGAACTAACTGTTCTCTTTGGCCAAAGCTTTTCTTTAGGCCCTTAAAGTCCTGTACAATGACTAATGTTCATAATGAGTATCCTGAAGAACTACACACAAAGCCATGACAAGTCTTTTGAAATGTCAGAGGTATAAAATGCATGAATAATTAATTAATTACTATGTTATCTATAGCTGGAATCTTTGGTAACAATTAATTAGTGGCTATGATGTGATTTTTTTTTAATGTTAAAGCTCTCCATCTGGTGTCAGAACACAGCAATTGAAATCTCAGCTCTATTTAATATCTGGTAGAATTTAAGCAAGTGACTTAACTTATCTGAGCCTCAGGTTCCTCATCTTTAAAATGGAGATGGCAATACCTGCACAAAAGAAATAATGTATAGAAAACACTTTGTAGTCCATAAAGTCCTACAATGATGTCAACTATTATTACTATTTTTCCCCTTTAATTAACTAGAATACTCCCATGTATCTATATTCTAAATTTTTAAAGGATTCATAACTTTGTGGAATTAAATCTGGAAAGTATCACAAAAAATTATCTAAAGTCAACACCTTCACTTTTAAAAAATGAGAACACCAAACATGAGGATGTGATTAGCCCCAAGTACCTAAATGGTGGCAGAGATGGGCCTGGAATCCAGATCTCCATACTTCTAGATTTGGTCTTCTTTCCACTATGCCATATTACAATATTTAACAGTGCTCTACCAGAATTTATTCCTTAGGTTTTCCTAGGATTTCATTCTACATCTCTTCGATTTTTTCCCTCACATCTTCATTCTTCTCTGGACTCCACTTCTGACTCTAAGGTTAAGCCACCATTCAACAGCAGTTTTCTCACTCTGAAAGATCACTCCTTCCCTGAAACCCTATCATCTGATCTTTTAGTTGGTTCCCCCAAAACCTCCTGGAACCTCCATTTTAACAAAAGTGTCCAAGCCAGCCATGTTCCCTTCTTCATTCCTCTTTGAATTCTGTCCCCGACTCTCAGACTATCTCTACCTCAGAACAAAATAAAATCCACTATAAAAAGAGCTTCCCATTCAAGAAGATCTGCCTCACCATGGTATAGTAAAATCCCTTGGCTTGATTTTCTTTTCTCTTCTTTTTATCCCCCCTAAAATCTTACCTTCTAAACTGGACAACAGCATAGCAGAAACTAGGTATAAACCAATATCTCACACCCTATACAAAGAAAAGGTCAAATTGATTCAGACATCATAAGGGTGATAACATAATTAAATTAGGGGAACACAGAATAGTTTACTTGGCAGATATACGGAAAAGGGAAGTATGATCAAACAAGAAATAGAGAACACTATAAGATGTAAAAATGAATAATTTTGACTTATTAAGTTGAAAAGGTTTTGTACAAACGAAACCAATGTAACCAAGATTAGAAGGCAAACAACAAACTCAGGGAAAAAATTTTATAACAAATTTCTCTAACAAAGGTCTAATTTCTCAAATTTAGAGAATTAAGTCAAACTTAAAAGAATACAAGCTATTCCCAATTGACAAATGGTCAAAGGATATAAACATTTTTTAGATGAAGAAATCAAAGCTATAAATAATTACATGAAAAAATGTCCTAAATGATTCAATTAGAAAAATGAAAGTTAAAACAACTCTGATGTACCATCTCATACCAATCAAATTGGCCAATATGACATTAAAGGAAAGTGATAAATGTTGAAGGGGATGTGGCAAAATTGGGACACAAGTACATTGTTGATGGAGTTGTGAACTGATCAAACCATTCTGGAGGGCAATTTGGAACTATGCCCAAAGAGCTATAAAACGGTGCATACCTCTTGGTCCAGTATTACCACTACTGGGTCTATATCCCAAAGAGATCCAAAAAAAGGGGGAAAGGACTTATTTGTACAAAAATATTTAGAGCAGCTCTTTTTTGTGGTGGCAAAGAATAAGAAATTGAGGGGATATCTATCAACTGGGGAATGGCTGAACAAATTGCAGTATTTGATGGTGACTGAATACTGTTTTGCTGTAAGAAATGATGAACAGGATGATTCTAGAAAAAACTGAAAAGACCTACATGAATTGATGCAAAGTGAAAGACTGAGAGACTTCTGACAAAGAATGCTACCCACCTCCAGATAAAGAACTATTGGAGTCAGAATTCAGTTTAATTAAAGCATGTTATTTTTTACTTTACTATGTCTTTATTTGGGAGGCTTGGTTTTACATAAGTGTTCTCTTACAACAATAAACAATATGGAAATATGAAAAAAAAAAAACCCTTTACCTTCTGTCTTAGAATCAATACTAAGTAAAAGCTAGGAAACAGGGATTAAGAAGCATGTCTAAAGTCACCCAGCTAGGAAGTAACTGAGGCCAAATTTGAACCCAGGACCACCCACCTTCAGGCTTAGCTCTCTACCCACTCAGCCACCTAGCTGCTCCTGACAATTTTCTCTTGATTCAGTTATATGAACTTACCAACTATGTGACTTCTAGTGAAACTCAGTTTCCTCATCTGTAAAATACAGACAGCAATTCCTGCTAAGACTATTTCCAAAAGTATGTTACAAGGATCAAACATGCTAATTATATGGAAGTATTATGTAATCTGTAAAGTGCTAAATACAAATATATAATATAATGATTACTACAGTCAGTCCCCTGGAGCAGAGGCCTATTTTACCAGGCTCTGTCCTGGAAGATTTACATTTCACAGTAGCAAGCTGTTCATAAACCCTTTTCTGACCAGATCTATAAATCTTCAAATGTTGAAGATCAACAGTCAGGGAGGCAAAATTATGAGATTATAGCCCTAGCAGGATCCCATTAAAATTCTAGAATATTCCTTGTTGGGTTGAAGGACTATCATCAATAATAGTCTCAGTTACCATAAATTTAGAAAAAGACATTAAAAATGTTTTTACCATCATAAAGTGGGAAATGGTGATAAAGTGGTATCAAGAAATCTCCTTAGGAATATGCCTCTTATACTTTATAGGACCACAACTAATCCTTTGACTCAGCTACCTTCTAACTAATAGAGACAGTTTTAAGGGTGAATGAAATAGTGTGGTGGACCTTATATTATCTTACTAAGGCTCTCACGATGAAGAAAGTTAAATAATTATTTTTGTCTTTGTTTTCCAATGCCTATCACAGCACCTGACAAATAACAGGGACTTAATAAATACTTGGTTGATTGATAAGGACACATAAGAGAGCATCTAACTAGCTATACTTCATGAATTCAAAACACTGAGTTCCTACAAACTACATTCCAGGTACTAAAAAGTCTGGTATAAATGATTTCTGTAAGCTCTGAAAGAAAATCAAAGAGTAACAGTGGCCACTAGAGCAGGACAAATGTCTTGATTTTCAAAGAAAGGAAGAGTGTGGGTTCTACAAGCTGCTGCAGTCCAATGAGCCTGACTATTCTTCTGAAAAAATGACACCTACTACACATGTACCTAGAAAGCATTATATTGTCAAAGTGTTCTATATTAAGTTATGAAGGACCAACTCCTAGAAAAAAGTTGTCTACACTTATTGCCTTCATCTCCACTGTTCTCGCTCCCTTCTCAATCATCTGGCAACATGGCTTCATACTTCATTACTCAACTGGAATTTCTCTTTTCAAGGCTACTAGTGACCATCTAATTACTAAATCCCATGAACTTTTCTGAGTCTTCATCCTTCTCTTAACCTCTTTAAAATAAAAAACTTTACAGTATTTGACACTAAAGATCCCACTCTCCCTCCTGAATATTTTACACTCCTTGGAATTTTGTGGTACTGATCTCTGCTGGTTCTCCTCATACCCTGGTCTTTCTCAAGCTCCTTTGCAGGATCATCATCTATTTCCCCACCCCTAAAAATGAGTATGTACTTTTTAAAACTCTGTCCTGGCTCCTCTTCATCATATTCACTGATCTCATCGGCTCGCATGAGTTCAAACTATCATCTCTATGCAGGTAACTCCAACATCCAGATACCCACGCCTTGAGCTCCAGGCTCATATCCCCAGTTGCTCCACAGATATTTCCAAATGGCTGTCCCAAAGCCAATTCGAACTTAACACATCAAAACAGACTCTTTATCTTTCCCCAAAACCCAACACCCTCTTCCTAACTTTTCTACTTCTGTTGAATGCAACACCATCCTTCTGGTGACGCAGATTTCGACCTTCAAAGATATCCTCAACCTCTCCATTTCCTTTCTGTTTCATAGCCTATCAGTGGCCATGTCTAACAATGTCTACTTTCATAACATTACATTACAAGTTTCCTCTACTTCACAATCACCCAACCTACCCCTCCTGCTCAGGCCCTCAGCACCTGTCTCTTAAAACAAGGCTAAAAAACTCTCAGCTTCCAATATTCCTTCCCTCCAATTTGTCCTCCACACAAATGCCCAAGGAATTTTTTTTTAAACCTTTATTTTCTTAGATTAAATAATGGGTAACAGTTCCAAGACAAAAGAGAGGTATGGGCAAGGGAATTGAGATGAAGGGATTTGACCCAGGTCACACAGCTAGGAAGCGTCTGAGACCACATTTGAGCTCAGTGTCTCCCATTTCCAGGTCTGACTATCTATCCACTGTACTATGTAGGTACCCCAAAGTCATATTTCTAAAGCACAAGTCTACCTAGATCACTACTCTGCTCTAGAGACTTCAGTGGCTACCTCTTGCCCCTAGGATAAAATACAAACTCTTAACTACAATCATTCTCAGTTTCTGCTAATAAAAACAAAGACATCCCCTCCCCCCAAAAAAATCAGAGAATTGTATTAAAATCAGAAGTGACCTGGGAAATGATCTACTCCAACCTCTTATTATAGCCACTTTTCCAGATTTTATTTCGGAAATAATCTATGTGACATAGAAGTAACCTAGGGTTAGTAGCTCTTCGATGAACAGCCACAAAATGCATAGAACTAAACTAGCTATTATTTAGAAACATAGAATATCAATGTTAATAGCAGAGAGCTACTGTTACCATGCCTCAATAAAATTATATCAGAACTAAAAGGAATTCTAGAAGTCAATAACTGGTGGTGAGGACAGTTTTGCCAGAAACCACACATTCTCTCCCAGAGAAACCAAGAAGAATGTGGGGCCTGGTGTCAACAGCCATCCCATGATCAACCAAGGCAGCCACAGAAAATGAGCAGCTGGGAAGCCTGCTCTATGTGTATTTTGATTACTGTGTTAAGAAAAAAAAACTAGTAATGTCAATACTTTACTGTTCCAAAGAGCTTTCTATGTGCAAATATGAAAATCTCACTTGCTCTTCATAAGAACCCTAGGAGGAAGACACACCCAGGCCTCCTGGGTAGTACTATTCTCCCACCCTAGCACACAGACCCTGGAGAGTCAGAAGACAGCAGCTCTGGGGCTACTTTCAGCTTATCACAACACAAACTCCCAATGGAGAAAGCCTCAAAAGTCAGCTGATTTCATCCACTACAGATTCACGATATACAACCTCAACTGAATTCTTGGATAATCTCGGCCACTGGGAGGCGCAGTGGACAGAGCCTTGGCCCTGGCCTCAGGAATCCAAATTGAGCCTTAGACACTAACCCAGCAGAGAGGCTCTAGGAGAGCCAAAGCCATTGACTGCCTTGGTGTGCTCATCCCAAAAATGAGGATAATAATTGCACCTATCTGGCAGAGCGGTAGGTACAAAATCAGTTAATATTTGTAATATACTTTGCTGAACTTAAAAGAACCACATTCTAGCTATTATCACTATTATTATTAACCTTATATGATACCCCTATCATCTTCCTACCTCTCTTCTTACACGCATATCCAAACTTTTTCCCCATCTTTTCTCATTCTCAAATACAGCTCTCCAACCACCCCCATGTACATACACAAGTAACAGATGGCTGAGGATCCAACTTTACTGAGAAGAGTAAGGACACAAGTGTGGTATTTTGGAACAAGAACTCAACTGCAAGTCCCAGGGCCTGTACTAAAGTCCTGGTTCTACTTCTTTCTACCTGTTCTACTTTGGGCAAATCAGTTCCCCCTCTGAGTCACTTTAAGGTGACTCAAAGTAAAAACAGGTGAGTGAAACCCTCTGACTTCTCTATAGGAAGAGATTCTAGGGTCCCTTCTGTCTCTGATCCAATCTTGGCCTCCATCACTCTATTCCTAACTTCTCACTGCCTCACCCCCATTGCACCTCCATCCTTCACCATGAACGCTACAGTTGTGGTTTTTGTTTGTTCCTTCCACAGCCATCAGTGCTACAGCAATCATCCCCTCTCACGAATGTGTTTAATCTTTTAGTCACCATTGGTCCCTTTCGCTGCTATCTACTACAGACATTCTCACTTCTACAAAATAGATCCTAAATCCTAAAAAACACTTTCCTTGAATTTATCTTCTCTCTTCCATGCCATGTCACCTCTCCTTCAAAGCAAAGCTTCCTGAAAAAGTTATCTATGCCCAAAGTTTCCACTTACTAATTATCTACTCTCCCTTCAATCCTTTGAAAGCAGGAGTCTCTTCTAAAACTCTACTGAAACTAAAGGTGTCCCTTTCACATCATGACTTGCCCCATCATGGTTTCAATGCATTGTATGTTGGCCTAAGAAATTAAATGGGAATTTGGGGAGAGTTTTGTAGAAACCAAAGACGTGCAAAGGCCAGAAGATGACACAGAAAAAATTTAGAAACTCAGAAATGCATAAAATATATGTACAGTACTGTATATCAACATGTTTTATCTCTTAGTACACCTTAAAGATATACAATTTCTTTTTTAAATAAAAATAAGTAAAAAGTTAAAGTTAGCGAAAAGAATGCAAAAGCCAGGAGATGGCAAATAAAGGTTAGAAATGTAAATATACTTTAAAAAGTTAAGTAACTCATAAATGCATATTTCACCCCATGAAACAAAAAGAAAAAATTCAGATGACTTCTCTGGTACAAAGGGAGGACCAAAAAATTTTATGCAGATTTTCCAGATTGCAAAGATGCCACTGTGGCACAATTGAATGTAGTGGACTTCTCTACTAACAGCAATGAAATGATCCAGGATAATTCTGAGGGACTTGTGAGAAAGAACATTCTCCATATTCAGAGGAAGAACTGTGGGAGTAGAAACACAGAAGAAAAACAACTGCTTGACCACATGGGTTGATGGTTGGGGATGTAGACTCTAATTGATCACCCTACTGCAAATATCAACAACATGGAAAAAGGTCTTGAGCAATGACACATGTGAAACCCAGTGGAACTGAGAGTTGGCTACAGGAGGGGGGTGGGAGGTGGAGAGGGAAAGAACATGCATCATTGTACCATGGAAAAATGTTCTTAATTAAATAAAATTTAAAAAAAAAAAGGTGCCATGCCCCTAACCCCCGCCATGTGGAAGGGATACCTGCAATTCTCTTAAAGTTATCCAATGACCGATCAGTTTTCATACACCCCAGAGTCAGATTATGGAAAACATGGCTGCCTTTTAAAAAGATGAATCCAACTTTAAAAAGTAGGGTTATCTCCACTCACTCAATAACCCCCATTATAGAAACACAATCTCTGAATATATTTGGCTTTGGTCCTGATGATACTTTTAACCTGGACTTACTACCTGAGAAGATAGTTAAGATCCATAAATCTGTCACTATGTGAGATAAGATTTCATCCTACTAAAAGCAAACTTCTTTCGAATTTCAAAGGAAATCCCTTAGTTCTAGCATTCTTAAGTCTATTCTAAAGAATGTTTTATTAACCTGGTTAATAAACTTAACACTTCCTGTCTTAAGAGACCTCAAATAAACTCCTCTCAGTCTCCTAAAGAGCTCTAAATAGTTTATTTTATCCTTTTTCTGCAGCTTCTCCTTCCATGAGTATTATTTTTGTCTCCTCCTCTTGCTATTAGACCATAAATTCCATGAGTCTAAACTTTAGGTCTTCTCCCAGGCACTAGCACTGCTCTCTGTAGCAAACAGTGCTCTGTATGTTTTGAAAGGAAGCTTACAGAATTTTAAAACCTCCCTTTGGACTTCTAAAAAAGACGGTATTCAAATTTTCCCTCTCAGTCACCCCAGATTTTAAATCATACTGTCATTTTGTCTCTTCATGCCCCCATATGGCAGAGATACTAGAGTGATTTGCCATTTCCTCCTCCAGTTCATTCTGCAGATGAGGAACTGAGGCAAATGGTTAAATAACTGCTAGTAAGTGTCTGAACAGATTTGAACGCAGGAAGGTCAGTCTTCCTGATACCTGGGCTGGCACTCTATTCACTGTGCCACCTAGCTGCCTGAATGCCATGTAAAACATCTGTATTCTTTGCAAGTTTCTTCACTGTACATATTTGAGAGCTCTTCATCCCAAAGGCCTCACTATGGTCAATGATGCCACAGATTTCTAACTGAGAAACCAAGTCATCCAATAAATCAGAGTGCCTTTCAGTGCTAAATCAGGATTATTTCAAATCTCTTCTACCATCTGATGTGCTGTACCTTCTGAGTATTTGCTATTCTCTAAATAGAACTAAAGGAGAGCCAATCACTTAACTCATCAAAACCAGCCTAAATGTGAATGTGGGTCAGTGACAGTAAAACTCTTCTTTCTCTTCTTACAGCATCTAAATATAAACAAGAAGCCTCAATTGCAATTTGAGATGGCTATGTGCAATATGGAGTCTAACATCTCACTATTTACAGAATCTCAAAGCTGAAAGGGAGAGGCTGTGGTATGGTGCAAAGTATAAATTTGGAGCCACACATGGATTCCAATATTGATTCCACTTAAGAACTAAGTCACTCTGGGCAAGTCCTTTCCTTATCTTCTCTCCCTGGTCATTTCCTCAAGGGAAAAATTAGGTGATCCCTCACACTCTTAATTCTTGATCCTCGGATCCTTGGAGATTGCCAGGGGTGCCCAGGGAGATTATAGAATCTCAGACTTGAAGGGACTTTTCTATTCTCATCTAAAACACGAAACCCAGAATATATGGCCTTGGAAGTCCCTTACAACTCTTAATAGTGGATGATTCTAAAATAGAAAGGACTAGATAATCAATATAGGTCCTTTCAATTCTGAAAAACTGGAGGAAAATTACTTGCCCAAGGTCACACAGCTAATTTGTGGGAGGGATGGAACTAAATCTAAATAACCTAACTCAAACTAATGCCCTTTCTACCAAATCACACAGGGATCTGGAATGGAAACCCCAATAAATTAAGAATAGCTCTGACAAAGAAGAAGCAAGTAAAGCCATTTCACTATTCATTTCTCTGTCTTTCTACTCCAGGTATATATGGAGGACAAAATCACTGGCCAATTTAATTTTGCACTGCTAGGAGTTGAAGCCCTGTGCTAAAGGCCTTGAGGTATTATGCTGAAGACCATGAATGCCATAATAGGTATTCTGCCTATAAACAAGAAAATACAAAGGTATTTTGCTCACATTTCTATAACATCTTACAGTTTACAAAATTTTTTCCTGGCCTCTAAAGTTCTTTCTACATCTATGATTCTATAATCCTCTCTGGTAGGTAGTGTAGATAGTACTATTCCCATTCAGGCTGAGTTTTTTTTTAAACCCTCATCTTCCAACTCAGAGTCAATACTGCATATTGGTTCTAAGGCAGAAGAGCAGCTAAGGGCTGGGAAATGGGGGTTAAGCGATGTACCCAGGGTCACACAGCTAGGAACATTGATTTGAGGCCATGGCAATTTGAATCCAGGACCTCCAATTTCTAGGCCTGTCTCTCTCTCTCAATCCACTAGGCTATCTAATGGCCCCCAACTAATCCAACTTCTAAGGTCATACAGCTCACAAATAATGGGAGTCAGGATTCAAACCTAATTCTCTAGGTTCTAACTGCTACATTTTCTTCACTCCTGAGTGGCTCCAGAAATGATTTGTGTGAAGGCTGACTTAACATATTAAAAGTCCTTAACTCCTGTGAGAATCTCTAAAAATGCTGTAGAGAACAAGTAAATTAGTGTATCAGTTAAAGGTTCATGACAAGGATCTCTAAAATAGCCACCAAGTGGCAAATAACTTCTAAAAGTGAATCCCCTTAAGCAATATAAATGTTAAATGAAATGCACAATTCTCTGATTTTCCTGCCTCTACACTGGTATTTTTCCCATAGGAGATTCACTAATTTAAAGTTAATAAGGAAGACTGGTAATTCACCTTTCTGCTCTGTACTTTGAACTTTCACCAAATCAGATAATAAGCTTAATTCCAGTAAATGAAAATAATTATTCATCGAAGGGATGCCAATGAGAAAAATGCCAAGGAGAGCACAAACGAGACCTCTTTTGGAGGCTGGTGGGTGAGGAAAGTCAAATAAAACAGAGTGCAGGGAGAGTGGAGCTTGACAAGGGAAAAGTTGGTATAGACTGCCCTGATGCCTCAGTGGAAGGATCACTAGGCTGGGGTCCTACAATCGCATCAGTTCAGTGGCCTCCATAGAGTAATGTTCAAACTTCAAATTGCAGGAAGGCCAAGAGGAACCTGTGACATGGGCAAAGTTTAGTACAAGCTCTACAAAGGACAGATACCCAATAAAAGCCTTGACTGATTAGAAAACAGGCCCACAGTGACCCCTGGTGATAATTAACATGCTTGCAGTCAAAGGTTTAGACCGAAATTTCATCTATGCATAAGGTCATCATATAAAGTCATCATATAAAGGAAAACAGTGTAAGAGAAAAAGCAGAAGATGCTAAAGTGCTTTCCTGATTACTTTGATTTTCTCAATTACATTTTGTCTTTTAAAAAGTTCAAAGTTCTCACAGGGCTTATATAGACCTCCTCCTCTAATTCTGGGTTTTTTTTTTTTTGGAGATTTTTTTTTTAAACACCCCACTGGCACAAATATATCCTTTTCTGTGGTTTTTACAAAAGAGCCTGTGGACTTTCTTTTTAATACTGGTTGGAGGAAAACAGTGCTAATTTCCAACAATGTCTTCAGAGGCTATGTACTCACTTCAAGCTTTCATTGAATATTTGCCAGTGCTAGCTATGACTACTGAAGTTTCTAATTTAAAGAAATCACAGGAGGAAGCAAGGTGCAAAGGAAAGATCCTTTGCCTTGGATTCAGGAGACCAGGGTTCAAATATAGCAACTTTTTTTAACCCTTGCCTTTCCTTTTAGAATCAATAAAGTGTATTGGTTCCAAGGCAAAAAAGCCGTAAGGGCTAAGCAATGAGAATCAAGTAATTTGCCCAGAGTCACACAGTGAGCAAGTTTCTAAAGCCAGATTTGAAATCGGGATCTCCTATCTCCAGTCCTGAACTACCTAGCTAGCTGCCTGCTGAAAACCTTACTTCTAAACACAAAAAAATAAAACTTAATATTGAAAAAAAAACTTCCATAGCAAGCTAGCTCTGGGCTTTACTTCTAAAATGGTCTTGATTCCTAAACTTAGATATTCTCTCCTAAAGTACCAAGAACTTTGGGATGGGAGGAACAGAGGCAAAACTTGGTTTTTAAATTATGGAATTTAAGTATGATTACTGACATTTAAAATAATAATGATAGGGGCTCTAGGTGGCACACTGGAGAGATAGCCAGTCCTGAAAGCAGGAAGACCTGGGTTTGAATCTAGCCTCAGACAGTTCCTAGCTGTGTGACCCTTAATATAAGTATGAATGTAAAATGTTATTCTATCTTGCCTTTTGTCTATCATATTCCCTCTAGACCCTTTGCAAAATTCCAATCATGAGTCTCATTCTGCAACATTTCAATGATATTTCATGTTTCTTTGAAGTTCCTTACATGAATTAGGATCTCTAGTGCTGTACTATGCAAAGTATACATAGTAAACATATAGACATTTGAGACCAGGAATTTTATTATGGGCTTTCTTGAATACTGTTCTCCAGTACATTACTGGTCCTCTCTTGTTCATCTTCCTATTGTGTTATGCTAGCTACTCTTTGTAAGATCAGACATATCCCATCTAAGTGGGAAGATGTTTTAACAACCCTTTTGTCCCAAGTGAAAAGCCCTCTTGACAAGATCTGCAAACTCCAGGAAAACATATTAAGAAAAATTTGTCTTAGGTACACTCCATTTCTTGACAAGGGCCCACCCATTCCTATGCCTTAAACTGTAATCCTCAAGTCCAAATGATGTTCTCAAGATATCATGTTCTTGGCCAGTTGTTGAGCTTCTAAATCTACCACGATTTTCTGAATCTTTTTCCTTTCATATGCATAAGTGTTAAAAACAACAACTGAGGCAGCCAGGTGGTACAGCAAATAGAGTGCTGGGCTTGGAGTTCAGAAGACTCATCTTCCAAAGTTCAATTCTAGCCTAAAACACTTACTAGCTGTATGAATCTGGGCAAGTCACTTGATCTTGTTTGCCTCGGTTTCTTCATCTGTAAAAATGAACTGGAGAAGGAAATGGCAAACCACTCTAGTATCTTTGCCAGGGAAACTCCAAAGAGTCAGAAATGACTGAAACACTTCAACAATAAAAAGTAAAAATAATACATGGCCTGTCCCCATGGTATTCAGGATTGTTTGCTTACTACTTTAAGATCCCTAGCTATGCTTTATAGATTACTTGAGGTGTTACCTTATCATTTGCCCCTACATGATTCATCAGAAGTGGGCATTGGTCTTCTACTTCCTGGATAAACACCCCTGGAAGATAGTATACCATTCTGTTTGCATCAGTTCTACAAAGAGTTGCTTCAGTATCATTCAGTCATCAACTACCTACTCCTCATCTCCCTCCCCTTCCCCCCCCCCCCCAGCTATTACTGGATACTTCACTGGATGACACCTGTGGAGGACACATGAAGCTGAAATGACTCATCTCCCCACATAAAGAATATATATCTATTGTATGCCATATATATTACATGACTCCCGATGTTCAGTGGTCCTTCTCCCCTTCAGCCTCTGTCCATCCTACAACTTTCTGACACTGCCTGACACCTTTCTTCTTTGTATCTTCCATAAAGAACTGCTTCCACCCTTTCATGGAAAACTTCATTGTCACTGATAATTCAGAAAGTAGAAATGTTATCCTCTAACCCTTTCACTTTTTATACTAGGGAGAAAAATCTATTTATATTTTGCACATACCTAACAGACAGAAATGCAAATGGCACACTCCTAGCAAGTCACAACAAAATTAACCTTGGCTTCCAAAGTTGCTCAAGGCAAATTCCAGAGTCCTTTGTCTTTGAGGTACCTCTTTTAGCAGAGAGAAAGATATACGAACACCAATGAAGTACTAAGGCAAACTGCCTTCATTTTAAGATTTGATCTGATCTTGATATGAATTCCTTTGCTTCCCTTAACCCTAACTTCACACACACAAGTTATCACTGCAACAAGCTGTAGCCCTATTTATACCCATTATGCACATCTTTCCATTGTCCTCTGGGCCATCTGTAATTGTGATTCTTCTGAGGTGGTAGTTACCACCAGGAGAATACTGGAAAGTAATTATGGCTTGGATAATAGCCAGAAACTAAAGTGGGTTCAATTAATCTTGGGTTACAGAGGCAATTAAACTATGTCTTTCAACTGGCCTCACCACAAAGAGTAGGAGATGGGTGGGGGATGGTGAAAAAAACAATACTGGTGGGCATATAAATCACAAAATGTAGAGCTGGAAAATCCTCTAATTTTACAAATGGGAAAAATGAAGCCCAGAAAGGTAAAATGACAAGGTCACATAGGGAGTTGGTCATAACACATAGAATGAGAGGTCACAAAGTTCAACCACAGGGCATCATGGGGAAGTGCTCCTACAGTTCTGATTTTTTTCTGTTACAAACGGTGATTTGTATTTTCTACTTAAAAGATGACTTGTCAGACCTGATTCATAACCAAAAGTCAAAAATTCTCTGGTATATGCACAAGGGTTCCTTTTCAAAGCTTATTATTTTTATAAGCCATTATCCACTTGACAAAGGATAAATAATATAAATAGGCAATTTTCAGAGGAAAAAAATTCAAATTATCAATAGCTATATGAAAAAATTCTCCAAATCACTAATAATTCGAGAATTACAAATCAAAACAACTCTGAGGCACTACCTAATACATATTGGGTTTTCAAAGCTGACAAAAACTGAAAATAACAAATGCTGGAGAAGCTCGACTTTTGGTAGAGCTGTGAACTAATCTAGTCATTCTAGAAAGCAATTTTGAAATATGCTCAAAAAGCTATTAAATTCTGTATACCCTTTTTGTCACTCATTAGCATACTACTACTAGGTCTATTCCCCAAAGCAATCAAAGAAAAAGGGAAAGAACTCAGATATACAAATATACATATATATATATATATGTACATATATACATACATATACAAACACACACATTTACACATATAACACACATATATTTCTAGCAGCTCTTTTCTGGATGTCAAACAATTGAAAACTGAGCAGGTGTCTATCAAAAGTCATGGCATATAAATGTGATGAAATACTATTGTGCTGTAAGAAATGATGAAGAGGATAGTTCAGAAAAACCTGGGAAAACTTGTATGAAATAAATGCAAAGTGAAATGAGCAGAACTAAAGAGAGTCATTTACACAGTTAGAAAAATTTCTGAAAGATAACTTTGAAAGACTTTGGAACCTGGAATATGATTAACACAGAAATGTGTTTTGTTATATCTATATATATTTATAATGAGTTTTATTTGTAGGGAGGAGTGGAGAAGAAGAAAGAATCTGGAACTGAAACTGGATTTTTAAAAAGTACAACTTAATATAAAAAAGGATTTAGGAATGCAGGTTGGCACAATGACCAACCACAACTCCAGAAGTCTGGTAATGAAACGAGCTACACATTTCTAGATGAAGAACTGATTTGTTTTTTTGTCAAGGCTAATGTAGGAATTTGTTTTGCTGAACTATTCATGTTTTTAAGGGTTTTGGTTTTTTTGTTTCCTCAGTGAGTGGGAGGAAAGAAATGAAAGAAAATTAAGAACTGAAAATGAAACTGAATTTTGTTTTTTGGGGAAAAAGTATATTCTTTTGCCTATCCTAGAGGAATCTCTTATATGTGTGGCATCAGTGAAAGAGAGGAAAATGGGTATGGCAAAACAGACCCTGCTAGAGTCTGAAGTAATAAAAGAAGGCTAGTTAGTGGTGTTGATCAATTTAATATTTCTGTATCATGGACTCAAATCATTAGATTTGCGTACAGAAAATCTCTCCTCTGCAACCAGAGAAAATATTTCCTAGCCCCAAGCAATGATTTTATAATCAAGAGTATGATTGTATGATCCAGTATGATTCAGCTCAGACTGGAAGAAAAATAGCTCAACAACCCACATGTACTACTACTACTAGCACTAGACTAGTAGCATCATCTTCTTGTATAATGGACCTATATAAGGACAATTGTTTCTCTCAAATTGTTCTAAAGTTACATCTCTAAGGGATGTCAAGAAATCCTGTTGTTTCTTTAAACATGTAACTTCTCATCAAGGCTACTACAAAACAATTATGGTAGTCAAAGATCCCAAAGTGTAGATCCAAGGGTTGAAGATAACAAATAATAGTCTGCTTTCTAAACCAATCAATGCCCTAGAACTCACGGAAAACAAGTAGAAATAGGAAATGTCACTGATAAAGTATCAAATCAATGGTCCCTAGGCTTGTAGAAAAAAACACTTCAATTCATTATATACTATGGATCACCATTGCCTTTCTTGTGATTTCACTGACCAAAACCCACCTCCAGCTACCACTTACATATACAAAAAGTTAAGCATCTCTCAGGATGCTTACATCCCTTTTATTTTTTAACCCTTCCCTTCTGTCATAGACTCAATACTGTGTATTGGTTCCAAGGCAGAAGAGGGGTGAGGATTAGGCTTAAGGGACTTCCCCAAGATTACACAGCCAGGAAGTGAGCCCAGGGCCTCCTGACTTCAGGCCTGGTACTCTAGCTGCCCCCTGACATTGTCTCTTCTTCATCCATTTGCACTGTCTTCCCCTATTAGAATGTAAGCACTCTGAGAGGCTCTAACTTTGGGTACATAAACCTCCACTGCTCAGCACAGCAGAACATAGGAAGTACTTAATAAATGCTTTTTTCACTAATTCATGTCAGACCTTTCCTGCACAAAAAGGTGAAGTGAAGAAGACATCTTTGTTGTTGCTGCTCTCCCATACAGCTGTGACCTGATATACCAAGTGCCCAGACAGCTGGTGATGGTTCACCTCGAGATAGACTGGAGAACTTGCTCCATCCCTTATCTTAACTCCTTCTGATTATTATTTTAGTGGTGTAATGTGGCTGAATAATGGATTACCACTGCAATTTCTGAAAAGTCAAAAGTACAGGTGAACTCAGTGAGCAATGGAAAGGGGCATGACAGGCATATAGGCTGTAGCATATTACTGACTTGGAAGCAGAAAGGAGCATAAAAGGAAATGTGGAGGAGGTAGGTTAGTCATGCAGGAAGAGAGAAGGGTAACAGATGGCCTGAATGCTACACTAATGCCCCTGGAACCTGAACAGCTCTAGAA
Source organism: Monodelphis domestica (assembly GCF_027887165.1). Taxonomy (NCBI): domain Eukaryota; kingdom Metazoa; phylum Chordata; class Mammalia; order Didelphimorphia; family Didelphidae; genus Monodelphis; species Monodelphis domestica. The sequence goes on along the minus strand of NC_077227.1, from coordinate 229,075,082 downwards.
GAATGCTTCCAGCACAGTGGGAAGATCCTCTACGAAGAATCCATGGGAGAATGTGAATAAGAATTGCAAAGGAAAAAAGGAAATATGGATTTCAATCTGTATTATTGGAAAGACACGGTGATGGGATCAAAGATTTAACTGGAGCCTAAAAGTATATTTCTTCCCAATATCTCTAATAAGGTAGGCATCCCAAGCATTACTACACCCATTTACAGATAAGAAGATAGAGGTTGAAAGACATTAAGAAATATGCCCCACATGTCACTCAGCTAGTGAGTGCAGAGCCAACTTTATCACATCTGCTGTCTCCAAGCAGAGTTCTTTCCAAGATATCTTGTAACATGGTAAAATACCTCAATGGCAATTTCTGTCAAGGATTGATTCTGGGAAAACTACATGAATCCCCAGTCTCTTCTTTCTGGCCCTGTTTCCTGTCATTAGAGACCTGTCTACCTCCCCTACACCCCCACTGTGTCTTAAAGTTTTTCTCACCTACACCTATCAAACTGGAAAAGATCTGCTATTATAATTCACAATCACTGACAAACTGATAATACTATCACTTAAATTCATGCTAAAATGTTTCCTCAGCTAGAAATCTATACTTTAGGCCTCTGAAAGCCCATCAAACTTATTCCACTAGCTTTGATTTAGTCTTTTAGAAAGTCTTTTTAGAAACCTGATTTAGTCTTTTGAAAGTAACTGGGGCTGGGGGGCAGGGAGGAGGGATAAGCAGCTGAGTGGCTCAGTGGATTGAGAGCCAGGCCCAGAGATGGGAGGTCCTGGGTTCAGACACTTCCTAGCTCTGTGACCCTGGGTAAGTCATTCGACCCCCGTTGCCTAGCCCTTACCACTCTTCTGTCTTTCAGAAGATAAAGGAGGAGAGGGAGAGGGAGAGGGAGAGGGAGAGGGAGAGGGAGAGGGAGAGGGAGAGGGAGAGGGAGAGGGAGAGGGAGAGGGAGAGGGAGAGGGAGAGGGAGAGGGAGAGGGAGAGGGAGAAGGAAAGGGACAGGGAGAGGAAGAGGGAGAAGGAGACGGAGAGGGAGAGGGAGAGGGAGAGGGAGAGGGAGAGGGAGAGGGAGAGGGAGAGGGAGAGGGAGAGGGAGAGGGAGAGGGAGAGGGAGAGGGAGAGGGAGAGGGAGAGGGAGAGGGAGAGGGAGAAGGAGAGGGAGAGGGAGAGAAACTGATGAAATGTTAACATATAGGATTATTGATGATCGTGATTAAAAAAATCCTGTTCTAGAGAAAAAATATCAATCACACAGCTCTGCTCTTGGTTGAGAAGTGGAGGACTATGGTGCAAAATGTTGCATACAGAGGCAAATATGGTTTAGGGATTTTTTTCATTAAGCCATTAATCTTAAAAAAGGGGGAAAAAAATTAAGTTTAAAACATCATCTAGTCTAGGTTACCTCCCTTTGAAAGTGAGTAAAATAAGGACAGAATAGGGAGGGGAAATGAAAATAAGAGCCAGGATTTGAAACAAGTCATCCTGACTAGTTCAGTGAAAATCTAGAGGAAAAGGAGAACCAAAGTGGAGAATTTGCTAAAAGAGCAGACCCAAGAGCTCTGGTCAAACAAGTCTGTATACTTTCTGCTTCTTTGGAGGCCCTGAGCAGGCTTGGCCCTCGTTCAGGGCTGCAAATAGCAATACGGCTAACTCACAGATCTTTTCAAAACCAACATTCCCAGCATATTAGATTTCTAGCTCAGTGCCTAAATTATAGTATGTAACATTGACGTCTGTAGGCGTGTGAAGACACTGAATTCTGAAGCTGAAGGGAGTGGGAATGAATAGAGGTCATCTGATTTTAGCTCTGGTATTTCAAGATAGGAGTTTGTTGGATGTTCATAGACACCTGAGCACTTCTTCCAAAGCTCTTTTCAGATGTCCTTCACTTTTCCATGCAGTTATTTTTCTATTTTTAGAGTAGATACCACTTTTCATCTAAGTACTGGATCAGGATTATTAGTGCTTCCAAACTGCCCACTAGCTCTATGTATTTCTATGTGGACGTCTCTCCCCTCTTCCAGAAGCTCTTATAAGTAGGGATTGTTTCAGTCTTGGTAGCATACTCAGTGGCTGCCACAGTGCCTGGCACATAGCAGGCACTAACTAAATGCTTGCTGATTGTTGGAATGGGTCATATCCACATACCCAATCCACCCCTAAATTCACATCTTTCCTACACGTGCTCTTTCCACTCACACAGCCAATAACATAGAGCAGGTCTTTATACCTGTCTCAGGACTATGGCAATGGCTTCCTTGACTCCCTCAGTCCATCCTCCACACAGCTGCCAAATTAATCTTCCCACAGGACAGGTCTGACCATGTCTCAGACATATACACCCCTACTCCACCTTCCCTCCCTCACTAAATTGTGGTAGCTCCCTATTAATTCCAAGATTAAACATAATGTCCTAATTGGCATCAAAAGTCCTTCACAGCCTGCCTGCCTCCTTCCTGCCTTCCCAATGGGTCTTCTTAGAGTTTACTGCCCCATACACACTCTCTAGCAGCAATGATCCATTTGCATTTCCTCAAACACAAGGCTCTCTCTTATTCTCATATCTGAAATGTTCTTCCCCTCCCTCATATCTGAGAGGCTCTTCCCCTAAATCCGTGTCTCCAGATTCAGCTCAAAGCCCAGGTTATGGCCCTTCCTAGACCCCACACCTACTGCCTTCTTCATCTAATCTGTGTGTGTGTGTGTGTGATACACCTAGTCATTAACACATTGCCTCCTCCATTAGCACGTGAGCTCCGAAGTCAGAGATGTATTTTTGTCTTTCTCTGTGCTTGTTAAATAGTAAGCAAGTATGCCCAAAACAAATGTTTACTGACCAGCTGTCAAAGCTTTTCAATTCTACCTTCCTAAACATTTCTCATATCCATCCCCTTGTCATCACTCATACACCTACCTCCCTTGTACAAACGCTCATCACTTCTCTCCTGGACGATTCAACAGTCTTCCAGTCTCACCCCTCTCCAAAGCATCATCAACAGAACTGCCAAACAGACATCCCAGAAGTCTGGGGTCACTCCTTTGCTCAAGAAGCTCCAGTGACACTCCCCATCCAACTTGAGGACAAAGTGACAAGCCCTTTGTTTGACCACTAAAGCCCCTTATCATGTGGTTCAATCCCATCTTCTATTTACACTCATTCACTTTAAGTCATAGCTAAACTGACCTATTTGCTGTTTCCCATAGAAAACTCTCTATCTCCCACCTGTGTACCTTTGCACACACTATGCCTAGTGTGCACTCCCCCCTCCCTCGCTTTGCCTCTAAGAAATCCTCACTGCCTTTACAATTTAGTTCAAATACAATCAAGAAGACTGTCTCAGAGACAGCTAAGTGGCTCAATGGATTGAGAGCCAGGACTAGAGATGGGAGGTCCTGGATTCAAATCTGACCTCAAACATTTCTAGCTATGACCCTGGGCTTAACCCCACTTTTCCCAAACTGCCCATCCCTTACCACTCTTCAGTCTTGGAACCTATACTTAGTATTAATTCTAAGTCAAAAGACTGTTATAAATAAAAATTAATCTTGATGGTTTATACTAAATTTGTAAGTATTTATTAGTAAAGAGAAAGTGAAAAATAAAGTTTCCAGCCTAACTAAAAGCAGGATCAGGTCCTGGATTCCAGCCTGGGGAACTCACTTACCAGAGATGACAAGCAAGATAAGAGCCACCAGGATGGCTCAAAGAGTGAGACCAGACAGGAACTGAAGGCAAAAGAGAAGGTGAGCTACCCAAGCTGGCTTTTCAAACTTGGTCTAAGCTCTTCCCCTGGATCCTTTAATTGGCCAACAAAACTTTCAGGTGGTCCTGCTGGCAGCCAGACACATGGCTCTGATTCCTATGTTGAGTCTTTCTGGGATTGGACCAGATTGGAGGTGCCCTAAATATTTAATTCACATAAGAAGAGGGGGTTTTTTAAAGGACAGATTCCTCAAATTATTAGCGCTCTCCATCCTACCTACCCCCTCAAAAAAACAGTGTATTCATTCTGTAAATACCCAGTATTTATTTGTGGGTATACTACATCTCTCTCACAGAATTTAAGTTTGTTAAGAGAGACGTTCTCATTTTTATACTTGCATCCCTGTATCTCCCTCTTAGGAAATGGAACAGGGATTAAACTTGTTTAGGACCAGAGGGCAGAATCAGGAGCACTGGGTAAAAGCAGAGAAAGGTAGACTTAGGCTGGATGTAAGAAAAAAACTTATTAATAATCAGAACTGTCTGCAGCATAGACTGCCCCAAGAGAGAGGAGTTCCCCACCCTGAGAATTCTTCAAACAGAGCCTGGGCAAGCCAATTGAAGGATATGTAATAGTAGGTATTTCTTTCATGTACAGATTGACTAGAGGGCCCCTGAAACCTCTTCCAACTCAAATTTTATGAATAACTGGTGGCTGTCTGAATGGCTTTTTTAAATTATATCCTAAAGAAAATGTCTCTACTTTGTCATCTAACTCAAGGAAATGACTCCAAAGATGTGAATGAGCCACATTTAGACAGCAGATAGCTATGATGATGAGAAACAACTGAGCAAGGGGAGGTATGGCAAAAAGAGCTTTGTAGGGTCTTGAAAATCAAAGCCAGAAAGTGATCACCTTCACTGCCTATGCATATAGACAATATGGTATAATGAAAAACTTCAGGAAATCTTGAGTTCTAGTCCCAGCTCTCCTATTGTTGTTACCCTGGGCAAGTTATTTGATTTGTCTCTAGCCCTCAGCATCATTACTCAGTAAAAAGAGATGGTTAAACTAAATGATATATAAGATTGTATAAGATAGAACTTTATCTCTTCTAAATCCCTTCCTTAAACTTCAGCACAATGCCCATCAATGACAAATTGCTAAACAAGTTGTGGAATATGCCTGGGAAGGAATACTACTATGATGTAAGAAATGATGAGCAGGTTGATTTTAGAAAAACATGGAAAAGACTTGCATGAAATAACAAAGGAGCAAAACCAAAAGAATGCTGCATACAGCAACAGCAATACTATGTGAATAACTGTGAATATCCTCCTCCAGAGAAAGAACTGATAAATAGAAGTATACATGGTGAATTATATTTATCTTTGTCAAATGGTAGCCCTCTTTAGTGCAGAGAAAAGAGGGAAAGAGATAATTAAGAATTTAAAATGTTACCAAAAGAATAAATTTAATTTTCTTTAAAAAACTTCAGGATCAGAGGTCAGATCAAGGAAAAAGAACAGAGGACATGCAGAGATACAAAATGTTCAGCATATAGAAATGGATGGAAGTGCTACACGTGTTTTGAAACACTGGAACTGGTCAAATCCACAAGCAAAGATACACTAGCTAAGATTCCCTGAACTTGATCCAAATGAATATTGTATATCCTAAAATAACTAACTAGGCTTCCTCTCACCCATCCAATACCAATTTTGCTCTACAACCTCCAAATCATGCAAATGACAAGAAAGCAGTGTACTTTTCACTGTATTTACAGGTGGTAGCCAAATATAGTGGGTAAATGAGCTCCCAGGTCATTGTGCCAAAACTTTAGGAACCATGAAAAAGTTTTGCATGTTTTACTCAAGTTTAAAAATTAAAGTCACTCATTCCTAATATAGAATTATCTCACCAAAAAACTAGTGACAGATACTATGGAGTAAATGAAACTTAAAATAATACCCTTATGCCAATAAATTCCCCAAAATACAAAACAAGAGACATACCCAACTGCCTAGATTTCTAATATTGAATTTTGGATCCATCTGCTGATGTGCTCAACCCAATCTTTATTATCTATTTTTTTCAATATTTGCCTTTTCCCTACAACTTTGGTCTTTCTCTGAGTCTCTTTTTTTATTTTTAAAACCTTTATCTTCTGTCTTACAATCAATATTAAGTATCAGTTCCAAGGTAAAAGAATGGTAAGGGATAGGCAATTGGAGTTAAGTGACTTTCCTAAGGTCAAGGCCTGGCTCTCTATCCACTGAACCACCTAGCTGTCCCCACTCTCCCTCTTATCTTACCAGCCTAATATTTGAAACCCCCACCATTTTAAATTTTCCCTTTCTGGACATTATGAAATAGTACAGAATCTTCCTCCCTTCTTTACCTTCATTTCTCCCCCAACTACAACCTCAAGGAATCCAACCTGTCACTTTGCCTTATTTTACTATTACTCTAGCACCTGGCTAAGTATGGCTTTAGAGAACAAAGTTATATGGATGGTTGGTGAGTTCCTCCAAACTAAAAAACATTCCCTAGGCCTTTGTTGGTGAACCTATGGCACACATGCCAAAGGGGCTGTACCCCTCCCCCTCTCTATATGTGCCTGAAGACATTCCTCTCTCCCCCCACCCCTCTGTCCAGAAGCCCAATGGAAGTGCTTCCTCTCTTCCTTGTCTGGGGAAAGGTGAAAGGCTCACATGAAGTATGAGGGTGCAGTTTGGGCACTCCAGTCTCTAAAAGGTTTGTCATCACTGCCCTAGGCTATGAGAGGCAAGAGTCTCTCCCCAAAATCTAGTTCTAAAGCTTCAATAGCCCTGGAGCAGCACCTATACATACAAAGACTGAAAATTCAAATCCATCAACATATCCAAGTACTATGGGGTCAATAGAGAATGCTTTAAAGTTCAGAGATTACTTCAAAAGAATTAATTCAATTAAGAGATGTACTTGGGCCAAGTATTACTGGTACCCATTATTAAATCATGTTGAATCTCTATTTGAAATGATGGACAATAGATGCTACCTTTTTTTTTATCTTCCATCCTATCTTATAGCAAGATCTGGTTTCCATATTCTCCTATAGATGCACATATCTTTTCACAATTAGTCTTTCTATGTGTAGATATAGATATGACAAAAGATATCCAGGTAAAGCTGTCCAGCAAGCAGCTGGAGATGTGGGACTTGACAGGAGAGACCAAAGAGTCAGATATGGAAAATCTGGGAATAATCGACATAAAGAGGATAATTACATCCCTAGGAACTGATGAGATCATTGTAATCTCTCAAGAATATAGAGAGAAAAGAGGGTCCAGGTCAGCCCCCTGATAGTTAAGGGGTAGGATGTCTGGTGAAAAAACTGTTTAATAAGGCATTGATACAACTCAGGACTGTTATCCCTTAGAAACTTACCCATTAGCACTATAACGAATGCCCTGGATCAACTGATGCTTCCCTGTAAAAATATTTCTTCCTCTAAAGAGGCTAGAAAAAGGGCATGAGATTCCCCTTTTGGAAGGAAGTTGGATCAGACTGTTAAATACCCCTGAGTCCAGGATTCTGGAACCCAATATGTAGCTAAAATGGCATAATGGGATCAAATACTTTGTGTACTCTTTCTCTACTCTCTTCATTAAACAATTCAACCTTCATATTGAGTGTGACAAATAGTTGCATGCCCAAACTAGTAAGGAACCTGGCAAACTTACAGAGTTCAACTCTAAGGAAGCAACAGAATCAAACATGCCATGCCCTTTGGCTAAACACTTGTTGGGCATATAGAGAGTCCTGAATATTAAGGAGCTACAGGAAGGCTGAGGGGTGGACAGGAATCCTATTTTACCTAGATATCCTGTCTTCCCCAATGCCTAGCACAGTGTTCTGCACACAACAGATGCCTACCAAATGTTGAGTTAAACACTAATTCCCCTACCTGTGTGAAGATTGGATTTAGCTATCACCTGATTGTAACAATGAAGACACTCTCTTTAACAAAATCAGGAATGTCTATACCCATACTTACAGACAAGTACCAAAGTTTGGCTATCATCCTAACTCCCTCTATCCCTGAGAATGAAGGAAAAAAATCAGACGAGGGAATGACACTTCCCTATCAAAATAAAATTCTAGTTCCTTTTCTTCTTATAGTATGGCATATTCCTATAGTCTTGGTTGTAAATGGGTAAGTAAAATACTACTGTATTCTGTCCTACAGACTTGTGGGATAGAAATTACTTTAAATTGGACCTGTATAAGGGCCCATTTTCAATTTATTCTTGCTTACTCAACATTTTATATACATAGATTTTGGTATTTTGATTCTGATTTTGAATTTTTTTTTCTTTCTACCAGAAGATTAACTTTCTTCCATTTTTTTCTTTATATTTTTTGGGGGGGGGTTCTTTGTTTTTCTCTTCTTTTGATAATTGACTCATATACCCCCATAACTCAACATTGCATCCTGGGCTGAACTGGATGTTTTTTAACACCCACTTCAGGGTATATATATTTTAATAAAAATCCAAGATTTTGAATTTTTGTTCGAGAAAGATCTTCAAGGAAAGAAGCTTGCTAACTCCTAAATCCAGAGAATGAACTGTTGCAGAAAGATGCCAGAAGGGGGCAGCTGGGTAGCTCAGTGGATTGAGAACCAAGCCTAGAGACGGGAGGTTCTAGGTTCAAATCTGGCCTCAGACACTTCCCAGCTGTGTGATCCTGGGCAAGTCACTTGACCCCCATTGCCTAGCCCTTACCTTCTGCCTTGGAGCCAATACACAGTATTGACTTCAAGACGGAAGATAAGGGTTTAAAAAAAAAAAAGATGCCAGAAAACCTACACTATATCAAGAAGATCAAGAATGAACTTTGGGTGTGGTTGATTGAACTGAAGTTTGATTGAACATTTATTTGAATGTATACTCTTATGCCAAAAGGGGACTGCCCCCAAATGGTTTTTGTCAATGCGCTCAGCAAACATTGGTTTTGCTGTCTGTCTTTCTTCTATTTCCCTCTTCTATCTAACTACTGCAATTTCCTCTTAGAAATTGAATATTATATACATCTGTAGTAAGAAGTGCTTTAGGACTACAAGATGATTATGTTAAATGATCAATGGGGAGACTAGTCTCCCAATGATCATTGGGGGGCTTGTGAAGATTGGATTTAGCTATCTCCTGATTGTAACAATGAAGACACTCTCTTTAACAAAATCAGGAATGTCTACACCCATACTTAAGGATTAAGTATTCAGGAGAATGGCCTTTAACAGACATGTGCAGAAACAGCTGACAGACCCCTGAACTGTCCTAAGTCAAGCTAAGCTACCACTGGTACAAATGAGACGCAGGAGAGTGATGTAAAACTGTCCATATATTTCATGTCACTTCCTCTCTTCAGCCTCCTTCCCCGGAGATGTAGCTCTGGCTGGCAGCGTGCTAAGTGTTCCGACATCTTGGCGTGATGGCAGCTATTTGTCTGGGTTTTGGCAATGAGTTTGCCCTTGAACTAATTCAGGTTCAGGCATCTTAGCTGAGCCCTCTTGGAGTTCAGGCTGATTCCTTCCTCCTTTACTCTCCAAACTTTATCTTCCTAGAAGCCTCTAATCTTCTTCCTGGCACAGGCCAGGCGGGAGAAATCCTACACATTTTCCCTCTCCCTTCTCCTTAATTTCTTTCCTCTATATTAATTTAAATCACCATAAATCTCCAGCTGTATTGGGTATTTTATTTGGGATATCCCTTGGTGACCAATAATTAATATAGTTTAGGTCACAACACTAAAATTATTCTTTACACCTGTGTGCTGTATTCTAAATTAAAGGAAGAGTCTCAAAACTAAGGTGAGATAGCCAGCACATTAAAAACACTGTGCCTAGAGGCATCAGAGACAATGCTAAACACTGGGACTCTATTGTAAGCATCCCTCAATAAGACTTGAAATCTATGCCCTCCCAATAAGTTCAATAAGCCTACTCTTGCCTACATAGATGATCCCAGCTCAATACTATATGATGAATTTAAATATGTCAAAGGCTGCTTCATCCTAATTGACCATGAGCTCCAGTTTCCTCACCTATAAAAATGGTGGAAAGGGTTGCTATGGAAAAGCATCTTATAAGTTCATTCTTGCAACTGTTTTCTCTCTCCTCACAGGATACTACCCTAGATCAGGTCCTTCTCAGCTCTCACCTGGTATAACATAGCAATAACCTCCTCCTGGGTCTCCCAACCTTGTCTCTCCCCTCTGCAAAACCCTCCTCTACTGAATAAGCTCCAGGGGCTCAATTTTATCTCCAGGATCAGATACAAACCCTTGGGTTGGGAGGTTAAAGCCTTACAACCAGATTCCAATCTTTATTATGCCTTGCTCCTTTTCAGATAATCAATAATCCAATTAAATGTTTAATTTAAGACCTGACTATTTGGGACATACAACACCTGACCACTGGCTACTCCCCATGCCTACAATGAGCCCTTCTCCAAACTTCTGCCTCTTAGAATTTCCATTTCCTTCAAAAGTCAACTTAAGACCCACTTATTACATGGAGCCTTTCCTGATCACAGTCAGCTGCTAGACCCTTCCCATAAAAACTACACCCAGGGGCAACTAAGTGGCTCATTGAATTGAGTCTAAATTGGCCTAAGGGTGGGAGGTCCTAGGTTTAAATATGACGTTAGACACTACCTAACCCTGTGACCCTGGGTAAGTCATATAACCCCCATTGCCTAGCCTGCCTTGAAACCAATACACAGTATTAATTCCAAGATGGAAGACAAAGGTTAAAAAAAAAACTTTACTGATGCTTATTTTGTATTTCCCCTACATGGTTTTCTGGACCCACCAAGGAACTGAATAGATATTATCTATCAGTCATCCTTCAATACTTCTTTCTCCTGGAATACCTTCCACCCTCTTCTTCATCTACGAAAATCCTACCTAATCTATATAATTCAGCTCAAGTCCTGCCTCATCCAAGAAGCCTTTTCTGAGGCCCTTGGGCCCCAAAGGGATCTTCCTCTGTATTACTACAGCATTCAATACCTTTACTGTTTTTACATTTGCTTCCCTAGTTCAACATTTGCAATTCAACAAATATTGAGTAAGTGCCTACATGTAGTGCAAGACGCTAGGCCATCTCTTCATAGCTTATCACCCTTCTATACTATAAGATCCCTGTGGGCTCTGAAGATGCCTTACACATATTTATAACCCCTCTAGCTCTGAATACAGTAGGAACATAATAAATATTTGACTTTTGTTGAAACAATTTCTACCCAGTAATTAATCATGATCAGTTAACCAATGTGCAGCTTTAAAAAATAAAATAATAAAAAATAATAATAAAATAAGTTGCTTATGTGGAATGTCCCAAAAAGTCCTAAGTGTGGAATCTAAGTTTTAGCTCAAATAATTTACCATGAATAAACATGTTGGGCTATTAATTTATATGATGGCAGGATGCAGAGCTAGAGAGATCTCTACAGATAACCTAAGCTAACCCTCTCATTTTATAGCCAAAATAACAGAGGACCAGACTCAAAGTCCTAAAAGTACTGGAGAGCCAATAATCCAGTCATGGAACTCAATTTACAAATCTTGGGCACCATCTATGATGCCATGTAACAGTATAGTGGAAAGAGTGCCAGTTCAGGGGTCAAAGGACTTGGGTTCAACTACCTCTGATGCTTACTACCTAGGTAATCACAAATGAGTCACTTAACCTCCCTACGTCTTAGTGTCTTCATCTGTCAGATGATGGGGGAATGAAAAGAGATGGCCTAGTGGGGCAGCAGGCTGGCTCAGTGGATTGAGAGCCAGACCTAGAAACAAGAGGTCCTGGGTTCAAATCTGTGGTCAAACATTTCCTTGCTGTGTGATCCTGGGCAAGTCAATTAACCCTCCTTGTCTAGTCCTTATGGCAATTCTGCCTTAGAATCAATATAGAATATTGATTCTGAGACGGGAAATAAGGATTTTTTTTTTAAGATGACCTATGAGGTTCTTTCCAGGGCTAGAACTTTGACTCTATGATGAGGTCTTTTTAGAACAATGGACTGAAATGAACAATTAACCAAAGTAACAAATTTTCCCACCAGCCCTGGAAGTGCTGGGAAGAGGCTTTCTGTCAGGGCTAGTATGAATCACCAGAGAAGAGCAGAAGTGCCAGAGTGTGAAGTGCTTTCCCAGTGTTCCGGACATCACTCCTGAAAGAGAACTTTAAAAAAGGAGAAATCAAAGGGTCTCTCTCACCTTTGGTAGAAAATGCTTCGGCAACCATTCGCAACCTGTAAGGTGGAACTCCTGTCAGCAGCAAGTCATCCAGGCCCACCCTATCATAAATGTTGAGCGCTTCTTTGAAATCCCCTTCCACGTAGTTCAACTTGGCCATGATCAAATTGGATTCTTGTAAGAATTCTGACTAGAAGGAAAAGGAGAGAAAATCCATTTTCCTGCAAGATTACAGGTACAGCTAACTTCTGGCCCAACCATCTGAGGCAGCAATGGCTAATGCACCAGAGTTCACCCATGGGCACCAGACACAGTCATAATAAAAATCATAATAAAAATTTCATTAATGAAAAGAACAAGAGTTACTCTAACTGGAGGCAGCTAGTGTACCAGGCCTTATGTCAGGAGAACCTGGTTCAAATCTGGCCTCAGATATTTCCTAGCTGTAAAACCCTGGGCACTTAACCTCTCATTGCCTGATCCGTGCCACTCCTCTGATTTAGATCTGATACTAAGAAAGAGGGTAAAGGCTTAAAAAAAGGAAAGAAAAAGAAAAGAAATACTCTCGTTGGTCATCAATCTACCAACTGAACCATTCAGTCTCCCTTACTCCTGATGATGCTCACTCTTATCACTGGCAGTGGAAGCTACCAGTGAAAGAGGACTGAAAAGTGTAAAGGACCTACGGTCATATCTCCCAAACCATCCTCCTCATTTAATAGACCAAGATAGTCACCAGAGAGGAAATGCAAAAGCTAAATTCAAGGTCTCTGTCCCTAAGGCCAGCACTCCCCACTGAAGGTCTTTGTAATTCAGAGAGATGATGAGATGAAATGAGAACTGACATTTATACTAGGTAGGTCATTTATGGTCAACTCTTTCAAGCCTTCTAGCCCAAGTTTGTACACTGAAGTCCTGAACTGAAGCTAAATAATTTCCTTCTTTTGACCCTTCCTAATCAGGTCACCTTGGGCAAAGCTTCTTCTTCTCTCTGAGTTTCAGTTTCTTTATCTGTAAAATGGGCATAATAATATTTCCCAAGGCTAGTATAAAATGAAATAATATGCCTAATGTACTTTTCAAACTTTTATGCATTATTTAATCACTAGCCATTTATTTTATTATTTTAATAGATTCTTCTTCACTACAATCTGTTCATTTGTTTAGAGCAATTGAGAAGAATTTTCTCAGTTGGCTTGCTAATTTTCCTGGATAGTTAAAAGATCCCCACCATAGTTCCACTGACTTCATGGGACCCTCCTTTGCCTTATGGTGTGAAGGAAAAATCAATATTTACGTGGTGATATGATTATCTAACAATAATATATGGTGTAGAGCAATTCAAGGATTTTTTTCTTTTCAAATGTCGATTATTTTGTCAGTTCTGTCTTTTCCGATTTTTGTTTTACTTTTATTTTTCTCAGAATTCCTGGTTTCTACTTCTCTCCAAAGCAACAGCTGACTTTGGTATAGTAAAAAAAAAATAATAAAATTTACATTAAATTGGGGGAGGGGCCTTTCTGAAAGGACTGAGGATGAATGATGTATGTAAACCTTAAAGTATGACAAACCTTAAAGTGCTATATGTGCCAACTATTGTTAAATGCTATCCCCTCAATAGCCTTAAAACATATGCTTCCTCTCCCACCCTCAGGCCCATCACCCCTCCCTTCCTTCCCCCCACCCCACCCCACTCAACATCCCAAACATTAGCTAAGAAGAAAAGTAGACAATGCAGACACTTCAGAGCAAGGAACAAAGATCACAACTATGTCTAACCCTTCTGGGAACTAAGGCTCAATTTTCTTTATTCATCTTATGCATAATTAATTCCATATGGGCACATACCCTGCACTGTCAACAAATATGAGCCACAAAGTATTTACTGCAGGAGTGTGACAAGCAAACAGCCACTGCTACTGAGATAAGATGGGGAAGCTGCTGCTGAAAGGGTCCCTGGTATTTTCTAAAGAGAAATTACCTTAGTTTGCAGTTTTTTCATCACATTTAAAGGGAGGAGAAAGCAAACAAAAGCAACGAGATGGATCTGAAGTCAGAGAGAGGTGTTCAAATGCTGGCCTTGATGCTTCCTACTTGTGTGATTTTCAACCCAATGACTTAGATCCCTGGGCAAAGTTTCCTCGTCTATAAAATAAGGAAACTGGCTGGGAAGGTTTGTATGAATTGATGCACAGGGAAATGAGCAGAAGCAGAACAAATTATACTATCATAACATTATATAAAAGAACAAATCTGAAATAAATCATAACTTTGATCAACATACTTGATCAACTATGATTCCAGAAGACAGATGATGAAAAATGTTACCAACTTCCTGATGTGGAAAGGATGGAATAATTATGCAGAATGAAACACACATTTTTAGGCTTGGCAATCTGGGATTTTTTCTTACTTGATTATGTACATTTTTTTTCAATTAGGTGTTGGAGAGGTAAGGGGAGAAAAATGTTTAATAATGGGGGGGTTAAATCAGGAAGTTGGACTTGATGACTGCTAAGGGCCTTTCTAAATCTAAATATAATTAAAAAGCATTACAGAAGGGAAAGAAGGGAAATAATAAAACAAATAAACAAACAATTGCTTTGAGCAAGGGTAAGGGATGCTTTCTAAGTAATAAATCTGAATTACATTTGGAAATGATAGGTAAGTTTAGTATTATCATTATTGCTAATTTGTCATATCCATGATATCAACAGGAGAGCTCTAATACCTTCAAGCATATGATATGGGCAATATAATTGTTATCTCATTTTACAGAGAGGAGAATTGAATCTCAGAGCTTAAATAATTTGCCCAGGGTCAGATGGCTAACAAGTATTGTAACAAGGACTGTATAATTGAAAACCGGTTACCCTAAAAAAGAATTACATTTCCCGGGAGCCCACCAACTTCCTGTCATTCATACTTCCTATAGACAGGCAATAAATTCCCTGTTGGCGAGCATGAGCGTGGTGAGTGGGGATTTTGAAATCGCTGATCAGCCATGGGCACATGGTCTTTGTGGTCTTTATTTTGTATCCTCTTTATTCCTTTATTTCTAATGATCATTAATAAATCTCCTAAAATATAATATTTTTATTCTTGAGATTTAATTTTAACTTTTACATGACTTGGACACTTGAGGACAATCTTATGTACATTTGTATTTCCTTTAGCACCTAACCCAATGCTCTAGAGGCTTTTAATAAACATTTGTCATATTACTGACCTAAATTTCAACAAACATTAAGCATAGTGTCAAGTATTAGAGGTACATCTAAAAATGCTCTCAAAGAGCCTCTAGTCTACAGAAAGGATAGCCTATCCCACTCCTACCTTTCCAGTCTTCTTACACTTTACTCCAAACCACACATGCTATTTGATCTACTAACACAGGCCTCCTGGCTGTTCCACAAACAAAACACTCATCTCTCCATTCTAGGCATTTTCTCTGGTTATTTCCCATGCCTGGAAAGCTCCCCTCCTTAAATCCTCCTACTGCCCTTCTGGCTTCCTTTATGTCCCAACTAAAATCCTTTCTTTTACAGAAAGCCTTTCCCAATCCCTCTCGATTCTAGTGTCTTCCCTCTTTTAATTACTTCCTATTTATCCAGTCCACAGCTTGCTCTGTATTTGTTTGTTTGCATGTTTACTCTCCCATTAAATTATAAGCTCCTTGACAGCTTGCCTCTTTTTGTATCTCCAGTACTCAGTACAGTGCCTGGCACATAGTAAGTGCTTGACAAATGTTGATTGATCAACTGAAAGAATACTTATTATGTATACACAGATAAGTAAATAAAAGATCATTTGAAAAGGGAGAGGGCATTAGCAAAAAGGAAAATCTGAGAAGTCTTCATGGAGGAGATAAGCATTTGAACAAATTCTTTAAGAAACATAAAGGAATCTGGGATGAAGCTGTGCAAATGCCCAGAAATAGGTGATGTTCAGGGACCAGCTTATATGCCTGCTTGCCTGAAGCAAAGAGTATGCAGAGATTTGAAAAATCACTGGAAATCTTTTGGGCTCAAGCACAGTGCTTGTTCTGCTCTAGCATATGAGGTATACCTAGCAAGAGTCCAAGAATATGAAAATAAGTAAGCAAGCTCTGATCTTTGTACCTAGAAATTAAGAGAAAACAGAGGGAATCTAATGGAAACCAAGTTACTAAAAAACATAGGGTGAAGAGTGAATGAAAATTAAGTGGATGAACATTAAGTGTGAAAGCCTCTGAGGGGCTGTCTGGCCCAACTTCCAAATTTTACAGACAAGGCAAATTATTTCCAGAAAGATGATGAAACTTATCACCCAAGGTCATTCTGTTTACTAGTGGCAAAGCCAAGAGCACAGCAGGGATGGGCCCAGAGCCTTGGCCAAAGGAGGCTAGTTTCAGGACAGTCCAAAGCTCCTGGGTCCCAACTAACTGCTCTTTCCACCATACTGAAAAGAAATGAAATCTTCTAGACCTTTTTCATTCAATTTTTCACATCTCAAGTGTTTGAGAGGGGGAAGCACTGTGGCACGCTGGGTGAAGGACTTGGCGTCAGGGAAAACTTCCAATTCCACATCAAACAAGTATCTAGCTATGTGACCCTGGGTAAGGTGCTTAATCTCTAAGGTTAGTAAAGGCTTGTTGATTAACTCTTGAATGTCAGTTTCCTTGAAGGAAACACTCAGACCAGATGACCTTTGGGGTCTCTTCCATCTCTAAATCTAAAATTCTATCAGAATCTTCCCAATTGCAGGATAGATTTTCACTAATTCTATCGAGAAAGCTTCCCTTCCTTTATCAATTCTAGGATCCCTCCAACATTTCATAGATAGGAAGAATAAGGCTTCTGCTGTGAACCTTAAGCAAAGTCTAAAAACTGAATCATGTATATGTGACCATTGTCCCAAAGCTTTTAGTCTTTACCTATCACTCATATTGTTTGACAGACTACAAAATAAGTATCTAAAAGCCATGGAGAACATGAAAAACATATGCTGGGATTCAAAACACATTCTCCTGACTCGATATCCAAAGTTTTCTTTGTGTACAACACTACCTCTTACAGAGTCCAAAAAGTAAAAAGTGACTATAAATTAAATGGAAACTATCATTACTTTTCAAAGAAAAACATAGCTCTCTCATTAGGAGAAATGGGAGTGTAGTCAGGTATATAAGTACAAGGAAAAACACAGTGGATTTCACTGCCTCTATGTTTTGAATAAAACAGAGAAATAACACTAGAGGGGGAAAAGTTTAAAAACAGAGAAAGGGCCAGTCTTCAAATTTTAATTTAAATTGGTAAGAATTTTTCCAGTTTTCCAAGAATTTCAACCAATTGAGGAATGGCAGCAAAGAATTGGAAACTGAGGGGTTGTCCATCACTTGGGGAATGGATGAATGAGTTGTGGTATATGGTTGTAATGGAATACCATTGCACCATAGGCAATAATGAAAAAGATGAGTTCAGAAAAACCAGAAAAGATTTATACAAACTCATGCAAGTGAAGTGAGCAGAACCAAGAGAACAATGCATAAAGTAACAGAAATGTTATATAATGATCAACTGTAAAGGACAAAATTATCAGTAAAACAAATTTCCAAGATAAGGGACCACAACGGACTCATGATAAAAATGCTATCTACAGTCAAAGAAGAAATAGTTGGAAGTTTGACTGCAAATCAAAGCATGCCATCTTCCACTTTATATAAGATTTTTATTGTATGTGTGGTATGTGTCATCTATCATGACATGAGCAATATGGAAATATGTATTGCATGAAAGTACTAGGATAATCTATAGGAAACTATTTATTTCCTCAGGGAAGAGGGCAAAAGGAAAGAGAAAATCTGAATCTTAAAATGTCAGAAAACAATTTTCAAAAATTGTTTCTACTTGTACATGAAAAAATAATTTAAAAAAAAAGAATGATTGAGTAAAACTACAGCATATGAATATAATGGAATACTATTGCACCATGAGAGACAAGAAATACGAGGAATCCTGAGACATGGAAAGATTTATGAACTGATACAAAGTGAAGAAAGAAGATCCAAGAGTACAATATATGCAATGATACTTTGTTTTCTAGACCCAGAATTTCACAGGGATTTTACAAATTAATGGAGTCTAAAAATTCTTTCCACCAATGCAGATGATCAACTGGTTTATAACTTCTGGTCTAGGTGAGTTGGCAACAACTACAAAATGTTAGGGAGAAAAAACACCAAAAGGAACCTAAATTCAGATTGAAGGCAATGGCAAATGCTGATTCCAGAGGACAGTTGATAAAACACCTCTCCCCTGTCTTGGTAGAGGAACAGGGTACAATGAATGACTATGTTTGCTACCCTAACAGCTATCAAAAATAGTACCTATGTTAGTTGGTTTTGCTTAACTGTTTTTTCATTGTGTTAGTGTAGAATAAGGCAAGAGAATTATTGGAAAATATCTATGGTAAAAAATAAAATGCATCAATACAATTTCTTTTTTTTAAACTTTTTTAAGTGCCTATTATAATTAAGGTACTATACTTAGATCTGAAAACAAAGACAATGAACAAAATAATTTCTGCCCTCAAGGAGCTTACAATCTACTAGGAAAGTGCTAAGGAGAGATGCTTTCTAAAAATATCTAGAAAACAAGATAAATGGCTAGGGCAATTAGGTGGCTCAGTGGATAGAAAGCCAGACCTGGAATCAGGAGGTCCTAGGTTCAAATCTGGCCTCAGACACTTCCCAGCTGTGTGACCCTGGGCAAGTCATTTAACCCCAACTGCCTAATCCTCACCCCTCTACTGCCTTGGAACCAATATACATTACTGATTCTAAGACAGAGGGTAAGGGTTTGAAAAAAAAAAAGCCTATTTTATTTGGCCATTCATTCTGTCATACTCTGACTACTACTATAAATTTTGAAGATGGTAATCAGATATTTAAATGGTAAGTCTATACTACATAATAGATGGAAACTAAGGAAATATTGTGGGATTGATTCCTCAATATAAGTATGCTATAAACAACAAAGTTCTCCAAGAATAGAAAGAAAAGGAATTCCCAAAATGAAGAGTGAAGAAACTCAGTAAGAATTAAAGCCTCATAGAGAGAGCATTAGAGCTGGAAGGTACTTTGGAAGCCTTCTAGTTCAAACCATTCACTTACAAATGAGAAAATGAAAGGCTGTTACAGAGGTAAAGTTACTTGTTCAAGGTCACAAAGGTAATTTAGCAGCAGGCTTCAGCATGTTTCTAACATTTTAAAAAGAGAAAAGCCCAAAAGAAAACAGAAAAATAAATCATTAGAGTTAAATGACACAGTCTCAAAATTTCCAAGGGAAGAATGACTCAATGCAAAAGATATGCATAAGAAATTAAGAGCCCCAAAGAATGGATTAGATGTGATCACACTGTAAATACTGATTTTAACGAGGATTTATATAAATACCAAGAGCCAGTTATGAGAGGTCAGAATCAAATGTACTACATGAATAATAGCTGTCCCTTTTATAACCCTTGAGATTTTAAAATGCACTTCACATTCACATATATTCTCTCATCTGGGCCACACAATGATTCTGTGAGACAATTACAAGAGATATTATCTTCATTTTGCAGACAAGGAAACAAGCTCAAAAAGGTTAAATGATTTAGCCATAATCCTACTTCTGATAAGTATAAAGAGGCAGGATTCAAACCCAGGTCTTTCTGACTCTATTCTGTCCATTGTGCCATGCTACTATTAGAGCAATAAATAAAATTTAACTTCAGAAGCAAATGGGAAAAGGATCCAGAGAGTAGAATTCATTGTATGAAAAGAAAAAAAAAATTTGTGGGGTTCCTCAAGCAATAGGAACAGAGGCTACAAAGGAAGCATCTTAAGAGAGAGAGAAGGAGGCTGGTAGAAACAAGAAGATGGGGAAAAGGGGGGGAAATGGTAACAACAGATTAGAGGCCCATCAAGTTCAACACTAACATGAAGTAGAAATTTCATCCTATGACTATGCTCTATTTGGAATATCGGACACCATTTTTTTTAATGGTGTAAATACTCTCATGTAGCTTGGGTACTAGATGAGTGTGTTGCATTCATAAGATTATTCTTTAAGATAGGAAACTGTTCTACATGTGAAACTTATGATCAGTTTCTCTCTTTTATTAAAACAGTAAAGTCTTCATTTGAATTTAACTTGAATATACCTTCAGTTTTATTTCAAGCAATCAAGAAAGACTAGAATGGCTTTGCAACAAGATAATATAGCTTCAAAGAGTCTAATGTAAGGTAACTTGAAAAGAAAAAAACTTGCACTGACATGATACTTCTACAACCTTGGGCAAGTCACTTCTCCAATCTGGGCTTCAGTTTTCTCACCTGTAAAATGAGAAAACTGGGCTAGGTAACACTTAAATTCTCTAAAGTTTGAATGTTGGCCCATACTGCCCATAGAGTGATTGGCAAGTTATGGGACTAACACAGTAAAATCAATGGTTCCAACAAATCCAGGAAACAAAACTCTGCTTCTAGAGGAAAGGTCACATTAAATAGCTAGACTGCATTAAAAAAATTTTTTAATGTTTCTCTTTCCCCTTCTCTGTTTTCTTGAAGCACTGGAATTAGAGGACTCTTAGATATCCCAAGTTTTCCAGAACATACAGTCCCAGTAATGACTCCTCCCACTTTCTTCTACTTTCCTTCAGAGTCCCCCAAATACCTTAAGGTTCCCTCGGTCTAATGCAGCAGTCAGGTGTTTCCGAACCTCCGTCAACTTTGGCCTGGGACCTCGAGGACTGGCCCCTTGTTTAAATGGGTTTTCCTTCAGGAACTGTTCTAGCTTGGATTCCCCAAGGAGCAGCTCAGCCATATCATCTACAAGAAACAAAATCAACATTTAATCAGGGTCAGCGAATTGGTTTCATGATGTGCATTGGGAAAGGGAAGATTGATGAAAGAGATGCCTAAGAGAGAAAAAATAAATAAATCCACTCTACCAAAAAGTAAATCCACTCAGTACTCATGTTCCAAAACTAATGGATGAAGTCTCATGGTGATATCGTATAATGAAGACTTCTTGGTATTTTTATCTTGGATGAGGTTAAAAAGGAAACCACTAGATAATGAATTTTGTTCTTCAGTAAAGCTTGCTATGGTAGTAGATATTATAATAAGTTATTTTATTATATATTACATCGTACAATACATTATATAGGTATAAAGATAGGAAAGAAGAGGAAAGGAAAGGAAAACTATAACAGGTAAGATAGCATGAAGGATAGAAAACTGGACTCAGATTCAAGATGACTCTAGCTGAAATGCTGCCCTCTCTACACATACTCTTTCTTCTCCAGGCCTCTAGGCAATTCTCTAATATAACCATCTTCAGGGCAGATACCAGTAGTGAGAAACAATGTGGATTAGTGGATCGAGAACGAGCCTTGGAGTCAAGATGTCATTCAAGTTCTGCCAATGACACAGGTCTATTCTGTTATGGCAAATAACCTCTCAATTCCCCAGGCAATTCTCCAAGACTCTAAGTCAGAGGTAAAGTGGTAGTAGGAATTTCTACATGGGAAGATTCACCCACACTAATGATGTCAACTCAGGTCCCAACAACAAAAAATATAGCAGGTCACACTTATATAGTGTTTAGGGGTTTCTCCTCACAATTCTGTGAGAGAAATCATTTAAGTTTTACCATTCCCATTTTACAGATTAAGAAACTAAGGCATGGAGTGATTAAGTTGCCCATAGTTACAGAGGTTGGATTTTGAACTTGGGTCTTTTGAACTCCAAATCAGTCCCTCTAATACTTCAGTGTTCTCATCTGTAAAACAATATTAAATATATACACACACTTACACCTTAAAGAATTAAGAGACAAGCTCTTTGTAAACCTTACAACATTTCATAAAAACAAGCTATTATTCTTATCACTCATATCTTGGAGGTAGACTCTGGGTTCTCCAAAGCTATGCCAATTGCCCTACCTGCCAAGCTGGAAAGGTTTCAAAAATAGGCCTATGGGTAACAGGTGATGTTTCTATTGTCTGCAAAAGAAATGACCACAATACCAATATTGATCCAACAGAAAAAATTATGAAACCCAATTCTCTCCTCTCAACTTAGCAGTAGAGGCTTATATAAATGGAATACTATCAATTTGTTAATCAGATTTACTGAACTGTTTTTTGACATTACAAGGGGAAGTTCAACAAGGGAGGAGAAGATATTGGAAAATTACTTATGATAATAAAAAAGAGATTAAGAAAATATTTTAGGACTTCCAGATAAGATAGCAAGAAAAGGTAGTAATAGAGAAGTCCAGCTGTCCTAAAGATGAAAATGGCCCCAGAAAAAAACAATGATAAATCAGAAAACACTCAGAAGTAAGTTACTATTACATTCAATCCATAACTGAACAAAAAAATACAAGAGGGCAAACAAAGGCTTGTAGGTTGATTCAGGGAGTCAGTGTCAGCTCATTTAAATTCAGAAGTAAGGAAGGAGATACAGAGTGTGTTCCCACATGTGGACCTAAAGTCAGCACTCTGAATAGGGGCTTCAGGCATAGTAAGCCAATGCAAACTCCAGGAATAAGTCCCTGGTGCCAGATTCTGGTCCCAACTTATCAGAAAAGAAGGAAGAGTAACTGAGAAGGAAGGTAGGGTTCCCCAGCCCTCTGCACTACTTCACTGGGAGTCAATAGCAAGAGACAAGACTTCAGACTCACTGTCTGGACACTAGCAGCAAACAGTCTATGCAAGAGGCCTGAGACCAATATGATCCCCAATGTCCTTCTGAGGTCTGTTGGGGCTAAAACTAAAAAGAACAGGAGTAAACAGACCCTTTCCACATATGATAAATAAGTCTCTAAAATCAAGAGAGAATATTCACCTATTAATGTAAAAAATGGATTTGAACTCTGGACTTCAATCCCCACAAGCCCTTGCTCCACTTCCCCAAAATGCTTTGTAATCTCACTGAATTCTCAAGTGGGCCGAGAAGGAGAAGGGATTTAACCTGATTGCAAAGGCTTTTGTGGTCTTTTGGACTTCCGTTTTGGAGCAGACACAGCTCTTCCATGATGTGAGATTATATTGTCTAGGCCTCTCTGGTCTAGGCACGTGTTTCTTATCCTGTATTTTCTTTAATCCTTAATCTTTAATAAACCTCATAAAAATATATCTTTAATAAACCTCATAAAAATATAATACTCCTTACAGAGAGAAACTAATTTCTACCTGCCTCAGTCTCCCCTAATTTTTAATCGTTACATTAAGGAGAAATACTAAAGGCTTTTCCAATAAGATTAAGGTTTTGTAAAACAATGTTCATTGTTTAGTACCTATTATTTGATCTCTCCATGGAAATACTAGCTATTGAAATAAGATTTTAAAAAGAACAAGATAAGAGGCAAAGGAGAAACAAAGTTATCATTTTGCAGATGATACTGGGCCTAGAGAACCTTAGAGCACCAACTAAAAATTAAAAGAAACAATCAAATTGCAGCACATAAAAGAAATAAAAAACCACTGTCTTTTTTGTACCAACAAGATCCATCAAAGAGTAAGGGAGAAAGGGAAGGAGGGAGGGAGAGAGGAAGGGATTGCATTCAGAATAATCACAGAACTTATAAAATATTTAGGAATCCACTTACCAAGACACATATAAGAATTAGAATAATATAAGTACAAAATACCCTTTACAGAAATAAAGACAATAATTGAAAAATAAATTGTTCATGGCTGGGCCATGCTAATATCATTTTTTTAAAAAAAACTACCTAAATTCATCTACCACCACAACATTATACTAATCAAACTACTAAAGAATCACTTCATAAAATTAGATAAAATAATAAAATTTATCTGAAGGAACAAGGGGTCAAGAATCTGAAAGGAAAATATGGTGGGAAAAAAAAAAGATCTCACAGTACCAGATATTGAACTATATTACAAGGCAGTAATCATCAAAATAATTTGATACTGCTTAAAAACATTTTTAAGTTGCTCAATGGAACAGATTAGATAATAAGAATGAGAAGGAATTGAGCATCGCAGCACAAAATTCAATCAACCTGAGGACACCAAATACTAGAGTATAATAATTCATTATTTGACAAAAACTGCTCAGAAAGGTGGAAAGCAGTCTGGGAAAAAAACTAAGCTTCAAACAAATTCTCATAATACAAAAAAACTAAAAAACTCCAAATGGATATGACCCAGATATAAAAGTTCATACCATAATTAAATTAGAGAAGAATAGGAGATACTTTCTAGTGACAGGGGAAGTGTTCTTGACCAAAAAGGGGGCATATTAACAAGAGATAAAACAGAAAATTTGGATTATGTAAATTCAAGATTTTATAAAAACAAAAGCACTGTGATTAGAATTAGAAGGAAAAAGTGTTGACTCTGAAAAAATATTTTCAGCAAATTTCTCTCATAAAAATCTACTATCTAGGGCAGTGATGGCACTGTGGCACGTGTGCCAAAGGGCCTGGGATGGAACTCTTCCCCTCCCCCTCCACATGTGCCTGAAGACATCCCTCACTTCCCCCACCCCTCTGCCCAGCAGCCAATGGAAGCACTTCCTCCCTCCAGTCTGCAGTAAGGTGCAGGAAGTGGGGGCAGGAGGCTCACATGCTTCATGAGGGTGGGGCACAGACAGCAGCCTGTTCATAACTATTTTGCTTGAATACTTATGAGGAAGAGCTTTTATAGGAGTAGAGTGGGGAGAATGATACAAAAAAGGAATTAAAGAACATTAATGTTCAGTTTACAAAAAACAGGAGCATAAATAAATTTAGAAAAAGGGCATAAATAGGCAGGGAAATGATACTATTAGCATGCTAAATCAAATATATAAAATTATATATCAATATAATTTGATATCTATTATATGAATGTTAAATGTTGTATATATAAATGTGCATATTATATATGTAATTTAAATTAATATATTAATATAGCTAACTTATTTGAATATTTAATTTGTGTAGATGAAATAAAAATTACTATATCAATATTATAATATAGATCATGTTTTATATTTCATTTGTATTTTATATGTTATATGATAAAATATTAATATTTATCTTATTCATCTCTTTAAAGCTATATGAATAGATTTGTTTCATTCAATCTTTGAACACTGAAATGTTTATACGTGCTGATTTTTTTCTAGTTCGTGTTTTTAAATTTTTTTCAAAAATGACATATTTGTAGTGTTTTAAAGTCTGCTAAGCACTTTAAATCTATTACCTCACTTGAATCTCACAACAACCCCTGAAATAAAAACTGGAAGTATAATCCCTACTTTATATAGTTTCAAAGAAATTAAGGGATTTGCCAGTATTGAGTCACAACTAATGTTTTGGAGATCGGATCTGAATTCAGGTCTTCCTGACTCCCAGATCAACTCTCTCTCTCCACTATGTTAGGCCAGGAAGGACTATGCCCTTTCCACACAGTAAGGAAATTGTTAATATATATTTGTTGCACTGCAGTGAAAGTTTTACTAATGGGTAAAAGTTTGAAGCAGCCCAGTGCTCATCTATAAAAAGAACTTAATATCTCTTTGATGAGTCAACTAGAGGGCTACTGAAAAAAAGTATTAAACAACAATCTTCCAGAACACTCACAGTAGGGGAGTCAAAGTAGTAGGGTCAAAGAACAACAGTGTGATATAGTAGGAAAAATACTGGATTAGAAATCAAAGGACCTGGGTTTGAATCCTGATTTAACTTACTTCTTGTGTGATATTAGACAAGTTTATATCTCTGTGCTTTCTTCAATTGTAAATTCTTAAGTGTGGTCTGCAGGTACCATTTTTTATAACACTAGCACATTATCTGCCTACTCAAATACTGTTCCCTTTTCTATTTACCTTATTTATAATGAGGATTTCAACAGAAACAACTTTTCAAAACAGATAAATGCAGAAGCTGGTATGAGAATCTAGCTGTTTTCTATTACACTGGACATTAAAGAGATTTGCATAAAAATCATGTTAGCATGCAATGGGATTTCTTGTTATTTTAAATCACCAAATATATTTAAATTGTATTAGTTTTCATTTCTAATAAAACTAATATCAATAGACAGAATCCAAATAAAGAAAAGCTCTTTCAGATCCTGAGACCAAAAAGATAAAAAACCAATTATACTAGAAACTATCCTTTCCAGGTATATAAATCCTGGGGTTCTGGGTCTGAGAAACACCAGAAAGAGAAACAGTGTCAATTCTGTCCTATATGAATGTGAGAATAGTCACCCCAGCCACATCCCACCACTAAAAGTATAAAGTAGTGAGGGGTGGGGTCCTGCTTTGGACAAACATTTCATAATTTTTTGTCTGGACAAAGCAATGAAAAGCAGGAAGGAGTGGTCCACTTTACATTCAATCTGTTTATTCTTATACCAATTGTTCAAATCAAAGGGTCTAGTTCAAGGTACTCTGTGTGTGTCTGTGAAGGAATACAGTATAAGACACCAATCTTATTCCTCAACTTTTCACCTTTATAGGACTGTCAACTAAAATTCTGAAACAGCCTGAGAATCCAATGTCATTGTTATACTACCATAAGATATGAAGTAGTAAAAACGTCCTTTTTATTCAAAGAATAATAGGATTTGGAGTTAGAAAAGGTTCTAAATATCTAGTCCAAAACCCTCATTTTACGGAATTGGAAACTGAGGACCAAAAAAGTCATGTGACTTGCCCAAGGTCACATAGGAAATAAAAAGCAGAGCTGGGATTTGAACTAGATTCTCTAATTTCAAACTGAAGGTTCTTTCTACTAAACCAGGAAATGGAACTCCAGGAAAGGACACCAACCAGACTCAAACCTAATTCGGTTATTCTCTTCTTTTATTTTATTATCTACTTCTAAATACCAGTACTCACAAAGTTATTTAGGTGTACCCCATTTTATTTTAGCCAGCCTCTCTCTCTAATCTGGTATGGCTACCCTGTGACTCCCCGAGAGATACAAGTTGGTTTTTTTTACAAAAGTAAACAAAAAGAAGGTGAAATAAAACAAACTTCTCAAGATAAGCAAATTGTAACAGTACAAGTTATGAAGCTCAGAAATCCTATCCTCAAAAAATTTCTCACCTGGAAGCTCATAACTTCCACCACTGAGAACACACTGGCCATTCTTTTCCTACCCTCACACTGATCATCCAGCTCCAGACAGGCTTCTCTTCCTTTTCAAAAGCAGGTAACTTCGGGGCCCCTCCCTCAAACTTCTGATAATAAGCTATATAATCAAATAAATCAGATGTGCCATCTTTTACCTACTCTGCTAGTAACAAGTCTTAACTGTGACTGTGGCAACACAGGCACCAAAACAAGATGATATAGATGGAAAAATACTAATTTAACATCAGAAGACTCAGGGTCAAATTTTTATTTAAAAATGATCTACCTGTGTGATCTTGAACAAGTCACTTCCTTTCTGTGGCCTCAGGCTCCTCCTCTACAAAATGAGTACAGATTATTTGTCTCTTTCAGTTCTAAATACTTATCAAAACAAGAGCCAAAACATTTAGAAGTAAAGTACAGGACAAGAGGGAAAACAGAATAGTATAATAACTGTATAAGTAAAAAAAAAAAAAGGTTGTGACCACAAAAACAGAGGGCCATATAGAAGTGAAAAGGGCCAGCAAGAACTCTGCTTTAAGTGAAAGCCAAGAGCAGTAACAATGAAATCAGTTGGCTAAATGGACCTGAAGCAGCAGCAATATCCCAAGAGGAAGCCAAGTTAAAACAAAGAACACTATCAAGTCCAGGGCAACCGGGTCAAGGCAAACTCAAGGCTGGTTTGGTAATGGGTGAACAACAGGATGCTGAGTTAGACACTGAGAATTTTAATTTACCCCCACTAGCTGAACAGCAGAAACTCGGGTTTTTAATCTGGTCCTATGCTGCTAGGCCCTGCTCCCTCAGCTTTCCCAGACCCCCTAGAAGTGTCTAGAGTGTTATTTCCCTCATTAGATTCATAGCAACCATTGACTGGGTGGGGGGAGGGGAGGGAAGGAAGGAGGAGGAGCCATGATTCATCTCCCCTAGTCAGGGAAACTTTTTAATAACATAACATATGCACAGAAACATATGGTCAGGGCCCACACTCACACCCACCAACAAAGGACAAGTCATTTTTTCAGAGGGTACTCTTTAGTTCTTTGGGAGAAAATGCCATCAGAAAACAACAAGAAATCATTTTGAATTCCAGAAACCCTGAAAGCCAAAATTCTCAAGTCCATAAGGCTCTGGAGCAGCCTGACCTGACCTCACAGGCCTCCCCTCACCTGGGACCAAACTACAAGTCCCTGAGCTCCTTACTTCAATAAACTGAATATTCTTTGGGGTTAGGTCTGCTTTATCCATTTACTAAGGCCTAACAAGGTTGTACAGAGTAAAACAGCAGCACTATGATGATGAGTATAGCTGCTATGCTATACTATATTATATTATGCTACGCTCTGCTGTGCTGTGCTATTATACTATTGCACCTTTCTTCAACAGACTTTCTCGAGTTTCCTTGTCTTTCACCGTAAGTCAACAACCCATAGCCCTGTAACTTCATTTGTGTCATGAATCACAGACTCTGGGGCAGGAAGGGCCCTCAGGGGCCACAAGGTCTCTCTAACCCCTCCAGGCCTGGGAGGGAGGCCTTTTTCAGTGTTCCAGTTCTAACTGGCAGATTGTTTTGGCTAACATCAAGCCAAACCTGTCTCTTTGAAACTTCCACTCACTGCTCTGACAGTAATTCTACCCCAAGGGATGAAGCAGAACAAATCTAATCTCTCTTACAAATGACAGGTCCTCAATTACTTCAAGACAATTAACATTTTCCCAAACCTGTCTTTGTATTCGGACTTCCATATGTCCCTATATTACTGATCATAATTCCAGCTCTTAGCATAGTAGCTGGCACATAGTAGGCGCTTATTAAGTATGTAATGATCCATTGATTAATGTCCAATGAAAGAGGCAGCAATTACATTTAATTAACATTAAAAGCCTATTATAGGGAACTGATGTGTGAATTAGGAGACCCAGGTTTTTGCCCCAAATCTCCCTAATCTGCTTCATAACCTTGGCTGATCCAATTTGTTAATCTCTCTTGGCCTCTGGTTCCTCATTTGTAAAAGGAAGGGGCTGTCCTAGCTAATCTCTAAGACCTTTTCTAATTCTACAATTCTGAGTATGATTCTAAAATGGTCATTAGTCTTCAGTTGCTATCATCCCCCCAACTTGCTCATCTCTACTGCCACAACTCTGGTAATAACAATAATCATTCATTCAACAAGCATGTAGTGAAATTTAGTAGGTATAAGATCCTGTGTTAGGGGGAAGAGGGAACAAAGGAGAAAGATACAAGAATGAGCAAGACACATTTCCTAACCTAAAGAAGTTTACAGTCTAGTACAGGATCTTAAAATAATTTGTCCTTCCGTGGGTATAATGTTTTCACTGAACCTTTAAAGTCCTCCCTTCTCTCTGCCAATCCAAATCTATCACATCTTTTGGGATCCCATTCAAAACCAGTTCTTCCTAGATTTCTCTAATTAAACCCATTCTGACCTTCTGACATTACTATATTCCTGTGCACCCTCAGGATTTGTGCATGCCACTCTATTATTTTCCATCTGTGATATATTTGTCTTTCTAATTAGAAAGCAGTAAGTTATATATGATAGCTAGAATGTATATTAGTGCTTTAAGGCTTGCAAAGATCTTTATAAATTCTAATTTTATTCACACAACCATCTTGATAGGTAGGTGCTTTTATTGTCTTCATTTTACAGATGGTGGAACTGAGGCAGAAAGATATTAATTAACTTGCCCAGGGTTACACAGCCAGTATTGGCTGGATTTGACTTGGTTTTCCTGACTCCAGGGCCAGGAGCTGCCACAGTAAACTCTGAAAAGGAAAGGGTTGTGGGGGCCTTGTTTGTTTGTTTGTTTTTTTATACATATTACTGCTTCCAGTACACTAAACATTTAAAGAACATTTATAAATACACAGAAAATTCTATCAAAAGCTGTTACTCATCTCAAACTCTCATGAGAGATAGTGATAATAATGATTCAATAGTAATTTTGCTATTTATTTTTTAAAACCTTTACCTTCTGTCTCAGAATCAATATTAGATATTAGATTCAAAGCAGAAAAGTGTTAAAACTAGGCAAATGGGGTTCAGTGACTCACCCAAGTTCACACAGCTAGGACTTGCCTGAGGCCAGATCTGAATCCCCAACCTGCTGTCCCAGGCCCAACTCTCTATGCACTGAACCACCTAGCTGCCCCTTTATTAGTGTTTTACAATTTACATTTTCTTCTTAATCTAGGCATTCTAGCCAAAGTAGAAAATTTGGGGTTAGAAAGCATGGAAAATACACCAGAAAAATGGTTTGCTTTGTGAGATAAAACCTTCAAATATTATCATCTCTATTTTGGTGATGAATAAACAAACTCAGAAAAGTTAATGACTTGTCCAGGGTCATATAGCTAATAAATGTTGAAGCCCAAGGCCAGTGGGCTTTCCACGCTGCTAAACAGTACAGAAAACAGATTCCAAAAGCTGAATAAACTTGTGCAGAAATCAATCCAGGACAAATCCAGGCCTAAAGCCCTAGTGTTCAGATTACTATACTCTCCTAGCTATTAACTACTCCCTAACCCCAGGCTACTCCTAAGGACTCAAAACTTGGTTGGTTCCACCCAACCTGGGACACCCTCCCAGGCCCTCATTCCACCTCCTCACATCCCAGAACTAAGTAACAATCCAGAGATGCCTAAGGCAGTTTCTTCAAGGACACTTCTTTCCTCTGCTTGATTTTCTGTGGTTAGTGGCTGACCCATTTGTTTTGTACAAAGGCCATCTAACCCTTTTTGCCAAGGGAAGCTCACTTTTTCATCTGTCACAGTTGGAGTTGGTTTCTAAACAAATCAGCAAACACCTTCCCAGAAATGGAAAATACCCTGGCTCCTTAGAAGGGAAATGCTTGCCTCTAAATAAGAGCAACAGGCCATATGCTCCAATAGCCTGCCAAACATGAGGTCACCCAGAGTGGCTTGAGGCCTCCCACATGAACTTATTCTAAATCAGAGGAGCCAACATCATTTCCAAAGGACCAAATGAAACTGCTGGCTAGATATCAGGGACACGAGGCGCTACCGCTAGTCAATGAGGTAACAATACATAGTTGGCCTGAAATTACTTTTGCATACCACCTGATTGAGGACTAAGAATGAAATGGCACAGTCGAATTGGATTGCAACTGTTCAATTCAGGTCAATGAGCATTTACTGAACCACTTTGATGGGCCCAACACAAAGCTATACATGACAAGAGACACACGGACTTCCAGGAGGCCCAATTCTTTAACTTTAATGAGCTTATGATTGCACTGAGGAGACATGTGCACAAAGAACAGTAAACAAAAAATTATAAAAGCTAATATAGGACAGAACCTACCATTTAAAAAGTCTCCTCTTTTAGCATAATAGGCAAGTGACTGGATTTTCAAAGGCCATCCCATTAAAGCAAAAGCTCTACCAATCTTTTCTCAAACTATAATGGCTTCAAAATTGGGGTTGTAGTAGATGGACTGAAGAAGCAGCATGGGATAGTGGGAAAAGAACACTAAACTCAGTTAAAAAAGAAAAAAAGAGGTCTCGGTTCCAGGCTCCATCACTTACAACCTATGAGATAATTAACAAATCATTTAACTCCCTCATCTAAGGCAAAATAATAGATTACCATCTATCTTACAGAGTTATTGGGAGGAAAGCAGAAGGAATAAAAAGGTGACTCAGATATAGGAAAAACAAGCTTGGTTTTAGACACGTATGGGCATATCTTGTTTTACTGAATTTCTTTTTATTGCTCTTTGCAGATCTTGCATTGTTTTTGGCTTTGTTGTTGTTGTTTTTTTTTAACAAATCCAAGGTTTGGGTCACCCCTGCATCAAGCAAGTCTACTAGCACCATTTTTCAAGGAAAAGAGGAAGAGTCAATTAATGGAGCAAAATTAATTGTTGTTTTATTTTACGAAATTGCCACAGCCACCCCAACCTTCAGCAACCACCACCCTCATCAGTCAGCAGCTACCAACACAGTGGCAAGACCTTGCACCAGCAAAAAGATTACAACTGCAAGCTCAAATGGCAGTTAACTTTTTTTTTTTTTGCAATAAAGTAGTTTTAATTAAGGTATATATTTTTTTTAAATATAATACTATTATACACCGAAAATACTAAAGTATAAACTTAATTTGTATATGTTCTAACACATAGGCACAAAAAATTCATGTGACTCAATTTACTGTGATATTCACTTTATTGTAGTGTTCTGGAACCAAACACACAATATCTCCAAGGTATCTCTGTAGAGTTTGAGGTGCTAATGGAAACTTTACACAGCTATATAAATTATCATTGTTCTTATTCATCTTTCTTATCTCTTTTTTTAGAGTCTATATAAAATTGGTCCTAGAACAATTAATCATCCTATTAGTATTCTCTTATATTTAATTTCTGCAGACTGACACATAATCAGATAAAATAACCACTCTTTGCAACTGAATAAAAAAAGTACTGCAATGCAAGCTCGGTTTCTGTTATTATTCTATCATCGTTGTTGCAGGACAAGCCTAGTTAAATTCAGATAATCATTACCAAAGAGGATTGGCCACCAGGTAATGATTTTTTTTTCAGACACAGCAATTCATTAAGAGAAATATTATCAGCAAAGATGGTAAAGGAAATATTAGTAAGGATGAAATTCTTAAAAGATGACTAAGTGCCAAATGAGTGATACAGTCATTAAGAGTGATAAGAGGTCAGAAGATTAAACAGGCTACAACAGAGGGAACAATCTAGGAAATCTTCATAAGGATATGGGCCTTGAAAGATGGTAAAACTGGATGAGGAAATAAAGTATTTATTGCCATGAACTAAAAATCATTCAACCCAACAAACAATTATTAAGCAAATATTTTGTCTAAGACACTTTACTAAACACAGAGGATACAATAATAGCTAAGACAGACCTGGGATCTTGGAACAAAGAAGTAGACATAATCAAATAAAGCATGTCCAAGGGAAAACAAAAAGCCCATCCTAAGGCAAGTCAAGAGTTAATGGAGCAGTGGAAAGCAAATTAGAAAGCCAGATCACACCTAAATCTTTTGCTCCAATATTTCCAAAGATACTGCTATCTGACTAGCTAGATACTGCTAACTGACAAGATCCTTCCCAAAGAATAATCAATAACACTAAACCACCTAAACTAACCTAACCTCCTTCTGACAGATCCTGACTGATTCCTTCCTAAATCTTCCCAGAAGCTGGTCTTGCCTCCTACCTCAAGCCTAAGTTTTGAAATTTAAATTACACACCCATTAAAGAAACTAATCACATTTATCCATTAAGCTATGGGTTCCACTAATATTGAAATTCCCTCTAAATTATTCTGAAGGGCAGATAAATGGCTCAGTGAACAGAGAGCCAGACTTGGAAACTGGAAGTCATGAATTCAAATGTGACCTCAGATATTTCCTAGCTGTGTGACCCTGGGCTAGTCAACTTAATCCAGTTTGCCTAGCTCTCAATGCTTAAGACTTACTGATTCTGACAGACAGTAAGGGTTTAAAAAATAAAAGTAATCCCGAGAAGGGGTTCAGGCTTTGCCAAAACATCAGAGGGATCACAAGAAGGATCACAAAACCCCAGATCCAAATGGAACCATCAACCACTATTTAATAGTAAGTCAATTTACTGAAACATGGCATAAAAAGCATCCTTTCTAATC
The DNA here is from genome assembly GCF_027887165.1 of Monodelphis domestica. NCBI lineage: Eukaryota > Metazoa > Chordata > Mammalia > Didelphimorphia > Didelphidae > Monodelphis > Monodelphis domestica. Next base: position 229,041,315 of record NC_077227.1, on the reverse strand, counting down.
TGGTCTCACACTTTCTCTTTCTAAGATCACATTGTAAGAAGAGCAAAGTACAAAGACTTAAGAGAGTCTGTAGTATTATAGAAGATAGATTTACATCCTGTGGCTCCAAAGGAGAGAAGGAAAAACAGTGGGTAGGAATTACAGGGTAGTAGATTTCATCTCATTACAAAGAAGAATTTGAGAATAAAAATTTCCCAAAGTGAAAATGGTTACCTTAAGAGGCTATTCTTACTTGCTCATTTTATTCTGGAGAAGATCCTGATTACCAGGTGCCTTTCCCTTCTCATAGAAATATGGAGATTCAGAAATAATAATATAATGTCTTTTGCTCCCTTCAAAAGGAAAAATGACACCAGCTACCAGAATATTCCCACCTAACAATTCAGATGTATTTTTTAAAAATAATCTTTGCTCCTAAAGGAATTCTTTGTTTCATACTTTTGAGTTACAACTTCTTCCAACAGATCATAATTAAAATATCTCAAAATCAGATTTAAATCAGAGCAATGAAATCCCTTAAAGGAAACTTTATCACTGTAGAGTCTAAATGCTTTAAGTAAATTCAATACTCCTAGACAAAGATCTCAAGTCTCTGGCAACTAAACATGACTACACAGATTAAAGATTTTGAAAGGGAAGAAACCTGCATCTGAGTCAGAAAAGAGTCTTGTACTCTTTGTTAAGGTTAGCCTGGTCTTCTATTATACTATCCATTTCTGTAATTCAATTACCAAAGACTCAGACAAAAAAAAAAGGTTCAGGTTTTTAACCACAATATCAAGTCTTCCCCAGTCCTCTTTCTCCAACCAGGTTGACACCCATCTAAGGACTCTGATTACAAACCCAAGATTAAACAAAGAAATAGAAGCCCAGAGAGGGAAGAGGAAAAAAAAAACTTTCTGATCTTTATACTAAAATATGTGAAAATATTAGTCCTTTTGAGTACCAACAGTTTCACAGCCTGCCCATTTCACACATAAGTCCCTTTTCTACAGGCTGCCAGGGCAAGGGCATAAGGAGTCAAAGAGTACAAGACAAAGAGCCTGAAAGAAGGACCGAGGAACTAAATGTGGCCACCACAAACTGGAGTCCTTAACAGAGCATCTCCTTAGTGAAGGAGATGGCATAGCACCTTAGCCTCTGAGGTCTAATCTCTAGATCATATCCTTACATTTATAAATAATGGAAAATAAATCATAACATCTACTAGTAAAAACTACTCTTTAGTCCTGAAACCTCAATTCCCTCATTGTGTTTGTCTACTATTCACAGCTCAACTATTACAGAAAGTCATCAGTCTTTTATCATGCCACCTAATACTGAATTCTACTTTTGCCTGCTCCCCAAGAAGATTCCTTCCTATTGTCTCTTCTCTCTCCAATCCATCCATCATGGTTACCACAGCAATCAACTCAAATTAAGGCACTTCCTCACTCTAAAACTTTCAATGGCTCCCTACTGAATGTCAGTCAGTAAATAAACATTAAGTAATTTCTATGTGCCAATTTATTTTATTAACCAATAAGAATGCAAAGAACAATAAAAGGCAATCTCTGCTCTCAAAGAGCTCCCCATCTAATGAGGGAGACAACATGTAAATATATATAAAAAAGCAATACAGATTGGTATATACAGCTACAGAATTAATATTTGAAGAATGACTTGTGAATATCCACCTCCAGAGAAAGAACTGATAAAAAGAAACAAAAAAGATATAATTTATATATACATATCTTTTTGTTGGGTGATACTTTCTGTGGTGAGAGGAGAAGAAGGAGGCTTGAAATACCTAGGAATCTTTTTTTTTTTTTTAGAAAAAAAGAAAAATGTAATTATCAAAATATTATCTTAAAAATTCATGGACCCCCAGATTAAGCATTCTTGCCTGATTAATGTGACTTAATTGATTTAAAAACTTTTTTTGCACAGGACAGGATCAAGGATAGAATCCTTAAAAATTTTTTTAATTAAAAAAATTTTTTTTAATAAATTGGAGGGCAGCTAGGTAGCAGTGGCCTGGGTTCAATTTGGCCTCAGATACTCCCTGTGTGACCTTGGACAAGTCATTTAACCCTGACTGACTAGCCTTTGAGGTTCCTCTGTCTTGGAATTAATACTAAGACAGAAGGTAAAAGTTTTTTTTAAAAAAAGAGAATAAATTAGAAATAATCAAAAAGAAAGTACAAGCATTAAGAGGGATCAAGAAATATTTGACACAGTAAAAATGCCCATAATCAAAAGATGGAAAATACCATGCAAGGAACAGCAATGAGACCAGTGTTACTAGATCATAGAGTGCATGTATATTAAAAAAAAAAAAAACTTCTAGTAATTTTCTGGAAGACCCTATACAATTTACCTTTCCCATGATGGATTTTTCCTTTTAGCACTCTTTATTCATGTCAAATCAGACTATTAAGATCATAGGCTTAAGATTATATAGTCTACACCAGTGATGGCAAACCTTTTGGAGACAGAGTGCTGGGTCCCTCCCCCTCTCCCCAAACCAAGTGCCAGGCTCCACCCACCAGACTGAGTGCCAGGCATGCCCAGCCCCACCTCACCCCCTGCCCCACACAGGAGAGGGAGAAAGTGCTCCCAACTGGGCTACTGGGCAGAGGGGTGGGTGATGTGAAAAAATATTGTCAGGTGTGGTGGAGAGGGATAGGGGAGTAGCTCCACCTGAGTCCCTGTGCCTTTCTAGTAACAAACTGGGGGGAAGAAAAGGGGAGAAGGCAGCCACATCCCCACAGAGAGTGTTCTGTATGCCCTCTCTAGCACCTGTGCCATAGGTTCACCATCACTAGTCTATACATCCTCATTTTACAAATGAGAAAATGGAAGTCCAGGAAGAGAGAATGGCTTTCTTCCTCCTGTGTCACAGACATTCGTTTTTATTCATATATCCCAAAAAGGGGAATATTGAGAAAGGACCCCTAAAAGCCTTTATTGTAGCAAGTTACTGAAAACAAAGTGTAAGTGTATCTATCAATAAGTATTTATCAAGCACTTAATATATGCCACTATACCAAGAGACAGAAATACAAAGAAAAAGTAATGCTGCTCTGACTCAAAGAGCTAACATTCACATGGGAAAGATATATATATGTGTGTACATGTATATATACATATATGCATCTATACAGTTATCATTCTTACATGGTTGGGGTTAAGGGTGTGGTGCCCCCATGATCTGTAAAATCCAAGTAAAAATTTTTGGCTCTCCCTTCATACCATAGAAGTAGTCTGAAATTGTTCTTTTTCTTTTATCTAGTGTTTACAATCCTTTATTGTAAATTTGGGGTAAAATATGCATGTCTGAGCTTCTAAACTTTTCCTGTGTTATCTACTGGATTTCATGTGTCATCTGCAGCTTCTGCAAAACTCCCCCAAAATTCCATTTAATTTCCTCTGCAACCTACACTATATCAAAACCACGATGAGAAAAGTCATAATGTAGAAGGAACAACTTTGTGTGTATGTATCTCTACAGAATTACTTACATATACATGTGTGCATATATATATGTATATATATATGTATATTATGGCTATTTGTAGTATATTTATACACATATGGAAATACACACACACATATATATATAATATACATATATAAAAGGTATATATAGTGGATGAAGAGGAGGGGACAAAGACTAGGAAACTAAAACCAAGGATTCTAAGAGGAAAATGGAGAACAATTTGGCCATGAGTGCAAAGGCACTCAGTGAGATTGGGGGCAGAGCCTCACTTAAGAAGAATGACAAGTAAGATGGGATAACTGAACCACAGACTGACTACAGGGCAGACAGTAACAGGCAAGATGACGGCTGACAAGAAGGGGTCAGGTTGGGGAGCACTTTGGGATCTGGGAGCCACAGCAATTTACTAGATTGGGGGGGGGGGGGCTCGTAATCAGAGCTGTGCTTTAGGAAAATCACTTTAGCAGCTGTGTGGAGAATGGACAGAAGTGAGGAGAAACTTGAGGCAGGGCAACTCCAATAATCTAGCTGAAAGGTGAAGAAGGCCTCCACCAGGGTGTGTGGAGTGGCTGAGAACCTGGGAGAAGGCCAATGCCCTCCACAGTATTAAGGAAGTTGAAAGGAGGGTAGGATCAGGAGGAGGAAAAGAGAAATCAGGGTGTCACCAAAGTTTTAGTGCAGTTTTAAGGCTTAATAGGTTACACCTGCACTAAAACTTTCAGGACACTCTGTATAATAAGTTTTCTTTTGGACATACTGAATTTGGGGTGCCTACAGAACATGCAGTTCAAAATATCCAATAGGCAGCTGGTAATACAGAACTGTAGCTTAAGGAAAAAATATTAGATCTGAGAATCTTCTGCAGAGTGATGATAATTGAACCCATGGGTGCTACAATCCACACACTGAACCCTTATAGATGTTGAATCCTGAACTTAGTGGAAAATAAGACCTAAAAATTATTACCCTCTCAATTCCAACTAGCTTGGCACAGTAGAAGGAGCACTGGCTCTGAAATCAGAGAACCTGTTAGAATCCCAATGATTATTATTGTGGGCCCCAGAAGAAGTCACACTCCTTGGGTCACATATAAAAAATGAAAGGATGGGCTAGATGGCCTCCGAGGGACCCTCCATCTCCAGAGCTATGATCTGAGGCCTGGGAAGTCCTTAGAGAACCTATTCAGGGAGCAGCTTCCCCTGTTTTGCCCCCTTAGCCAAGACTCTGGGGGCTTTGTCAGATGAGAGGGGATAGACTTGACAAAACCTAAGCTTTAAATTTATGGCTCTTTAATCTCCTCCTACCCAATTTCTTTTTCTTTTAGTACTATCTGTATCTCCAATTTGCATTTAGTACATTATACTATATCATACTCATTTGTATAAATGTTCACTCTCTGAGGGCAAATACTATAATCTTTGTGCTCTCTTCATAGGTTTATTTTATATTCAAAGAATTAAAATATGATTGAATTTTACCCAGTGATTCATACCTTACCTGTTATATACATTACGGCCTGTTCACATCAACCAAATGCCTCTCTATTGCCTTCTGAATGATAATCATTTTTAATTCTTTAGAGACTAATGTTCGGTGATTAAAAACCATACAATATTGGTTTCTGGAACATTAAATACTAAAAAAAGATGTGCCTTGAATTCTATGGGAAGTTTAGGGTTATTAAAGGAGTTTCACAATCTTCCGAAGGTAAAAAGCCTGGTCTCCTGTTTCATTTTGGATCCAATTCATTGGTCATTTGTATTGCCTGATCGAAATTTACACACCGATGAATAGCTCTCCAGGTTGTCCATTCATCCTCAGGTTATAATCTTGCAATAAGCATTCTTAATTTGTTTGCTTTTTTTCCTGTGTAGATAACTAGGTCTAACCCTTTTGAGTAGTTCAGATTTTGAAGAATTGGAATACAGGACGGTATCAAGAAAGTACTGAATGAAAAAATAAAGACTGGTAAAGCTCCAAGAGTGAAAAGTAAGAGAGAGAGAACCTGAGGGATTCTCTGGTCAGGAGAAACTGAGGAAGGCCTCTTGCATGTCAAATGAAGCTCCTAGAGTAAATAAATCTATAGAAGGATGTGGAAAAGAATTAAACAGGAAAGGCAAGCATGGAAAGGTTCAATCTGCATCATTAGAGAGACCATATAAATCTGTAAAATCACAAGTGCATAAGTTCCTGATCAAGGACTCACAAATTACCAGAGAAATAAAAATAAGCAAATCAATTTAGTTCTAACGTCTCCATGACACATATTAAAGGAAAGAATTTAGTTTCTATTTAAAAATAAGAAAAATCCTAAAATAAGAACTTGTGAAACTATCAACTTCTATATTCCTGGAGTCCTTGGACAAGAAAGAAAAAGTGATGGTAATCTTGGGGACAAGCAGGAGGAGGGTCAGGGGGAACTACTTACTAGAAGGGAATGAGGATCCCTGACTCATACAAATTGAGGATAGAGTTGAACCCATACCAAGAGACTCTCTAGAATTATACTCTTTTCATCCTATCCCCATTTCTCTGGCAAAAAGAACAGTCTACTTGCAAGTCAACAGATCTGGGTTTTAGTGTCACCTATCATCCAGCTAGGGCAGCTAGTACAGCGTATCCACTGAATGCCAAGCCTGGAGCCAGGAAGACTCATCTTCATGAGTTCAAATCTAGCCTCGGACATTTACTAGCTGTGTGACCCTGGGCAAGTCACTTAACCCTCTTTGCCACAGTTACCTCATCTATAAAATCAGTTGGAGAAAAAAATGGCAAACCATTATATTATCTTTACAAAAACAAAAAACAAAAAAACAAGAAAACAAATGGGGTCAGGAAAAGCAAGGCATAACTTAAAAAAGACTTAACTGAAACTATTCAGCTAATCTGTTATGCAGGCCATCTGATCTTTCTGGGCCTCAGTTTTCTTTTTTATAAAAACATGCTGGAATAAATTATCAAGCTCTTTTAGACCTAACACAGAGAGCCATACCAGGAGCCAAGGTTTAAATATCAGGCCTAATGTTTAAGCAATCATTAGGACAACCTTCCTCCTCTCCAAAATGAGAATAATGAAAATTGTATAATGTACACAAAGGGCTGTTGTGAAGCAATTTGAAAACTTCAAATTACTCTCTAAATGTAGTATTGTTAATACTCTTCAACAATCCCAGAGGTTGGTGGCAACTCTCATCAGCAATACAGAATGAGCCAAAGCACCAGCAACAGGAACATGTCCCACTAACAAGTAATCTCATGGCCCCATCTTTGGCAAGCATGCCTTAAGGCTGCCAATCCCTGCTCTAGTCAATTAACCTTGAGTGCTTTGTCCACTCTTTAATTTGCCTCATTCCACATTTGCTACAATTTACCGTTAGTCTTCATATAATAACTTCTTTGAAAAAACCAAGCTGGGGAATGGGAAATTAAAAAGGTCAATGAAGCAGCAAGGGAGCAAAGAGCTACCAGTTGTCTATTCCCGGCCTCCACTTTTCAGCATGTTAACTGTCCTTTTCTGTACCTATCTAAATCTTGACAAAACTAGTCAAAACAACTGCTCTCAAATATAGTGAAGATCGAGTAAAGTATTCCGATAGCCTAAGAAGATCATTGAAGATACACTTATTAAGAATTAATAGTGGCATAGACTAAGCAAAGCAATCCATTCCCACTTGAAGCAGTTACAAATGTTGTTCTGAGAGGGTCCTTTATGTATTAACAGCACCTTAAATGCAATACTATTAATTCATTTAAAGCAATTATTAAATTAGCCAACTTTAAATCCCTTTACCTTATACTTTTAAGTTGCAAATGGTTGGAATTTAAAAGACTGTTTCAAGCAGTAAATAGGCTCTTAGTTTGATGTCTGGTTCACCCTTAGTGTTCTAAAAGTATACTTACTGATAAGATTGGAAAGAATTACAGCAAAATGAGTCGTGGGTGCTTTTACCTCATAATCTCCCGCTCCTACCCTAGCTTCTCTCTAAGAATAGCTTTCATTTAATTGTTGGGAATGGGGTGGTTTGTTTCTTTGTCTTTTTTTTTTTAATCTTACTAAACAATCTCTTTGATCTTTCCTTTGATCTGGTACCATCAAAGTAAAGCCTTACCAGGCAGTCTGCGAGACAGACAGACAGACAGACACAGACACACACAGACACACAGACACACACACACACACACACACACACACACACAGACACACACACACACACACACACACACACACACACACACACACACACACCTAATAGAACTTCCTTCTCCCTATCAGCCTTGGTGCTGCAGGCTACAATCACAGTTAAAATGGAAATCCACAGAAAGCTTTGCCTTAGAGTTATATTTAACTTTCTCTCCATTCTTTAGACCTTAATTGGATTCCTTAATAAAGGAGTCAAATGATCAGTGGCAAACCCCTAATATTAAAAAAGTCCCCTATAAAGGGAGTCAGAAGAAGCAGGATCCCAACCCAGCTAGGATACATTATTAAATATACAAACTCCTGCAAAATACTTAAACATCTCAGGACTAACTAGGTTCCCCATCTGGAAAATGGGAATAATAATTCTTGTAGTAGCTACTTCTCCCAGAGTTGCTATGAGGGAAGGGTAAAATTTAAAATACTGTGGAAATGTGAATCATTATTACGGTATGATTCAATAAGTAGTCTGGTATCTTCTTTGTATTCTGACTTCAAGTTTAACACTTATCTAACACTGTGTATTAGGCTTTCAGCCAAAAGTTCTTGGTTCAAATTCTGATGATGCTAAAGTTGCTTGAGTTCTCTAGACCTCAGGAACACTATCTATAAAATGGGAAGGGTGGTTCTAAGGATCTCCAAGGTCCCTTGGACAATACTATGCTCCTTTTCCCTAAGATGAAGAAAGAACATCCAGAATGATGCCAGCAGGAAAAAGAGAAGGCAAAAGGGCTGGTGAACCCACAACAAAGATGGTCAGCCCTTGAATGATAGGTGGCTGCCTGAAGCTTCTAAGCCCAATAACTATCATTTGCAGTGAAAAAACTATGGACCAGGAGTCAGAAGAACTAAGAGCTACTCCTGGCCCTTCCACTTGACTACCTTTATGATCTTGAGCAAGTCATGATAAGTCTGAGTTTCCTCACCAGTAAAACAGATTTAATACCTGTCTGACCTACCTAAAGGGATTGCTCAATGAAATCATAAATGTGAAAGTGCTCTGAAAACTATACAATACTATAGAAAGTTAGTATTAGGAGATGCATAGGTAAGTAAGCCACATACAAACACAAAATGAACAATTTCCTTTCAAACCAATGTACCTGGCTGCCAATTTCATCTCTACTCAAATCATAGTTAAGAGAGTATGGACACACAAACCCCAAAAATGGCCTCACACAGCAGCACAAGTGAGTGGATTAAAACCAGGGTCCTGGTCAATGAAATTTACCACAAAAAATTAACTATACAGTAAAAAATAGAGCACTGACATTGGACTTTATTTTTTAAAAAAAGCTAAAGCACATTCCAGAAGGCATCATTTAAGAGTTGTCTACCAATCTGAAGCCTAAAAAGTAATGGCTGGATCTGTCCTCTCCTAAAAGATACTGTCATGTGCTAGCCAAAAATAATTCTGATTTGGTAAGTAGCAAAATTGATAGAGCACCAGGCCTGGAGTCTGGAGATCCTGGGTTCAAATCTGATGTCAGATATTTCCTAGTTGTGTGACCCTTGCCAAGTCACTTAACCCCAATTGCCTAGGACTTACCGCTCCTTTGCCTTGGAATCAATACTTAGTATCAATTCTAAGACAGAAGGTAAGGACTTCAAAAAGTAAAATAAAATCATTCTGATTTGGAGATATTAGCAATACTTGTTTCCTAAGTAAATATGACCATGTAGACCTTTGCTCTGGAACTGGGTTGTCGATCCAGTACTGGTTCCACAGGGTACAAGTACAAATTCAACTAACTTTTAAATAAATCACTAACACCAGCCATCTAATACACACTACACCTGTCATTCTAAAATCTGACTCCCTCCTAAGTGTCACATACTAAGCTCAATCTTTATGCAAACACACTGCATATGCTCTATATAACCTGTCTATACGGTTGCATGGTGTCTCACCCACGGGACTGACTTTTGACTCTCTTTGTACCTCCAGCACTTAGCACAATACCTAAAACATAGTGGGCCCTTAATACACCCTTACAGATGCTCAGTTTCTAAAAGGCACCTAAGTGGCTCAGATTATATTAGTTGCCCTGAGGCTCTCTGTCCATTTTTGTCCCTCTGTGGCCTCAATACACTCTACATCCTGACTCCCTGAACTTCCCACATACAAACACTGTGATGTCTCATAGATAGCCCCTACCCATGTCATCGAAGCACCATCCCCTCCCAAGCACACGTCTTTTTTCTGTGACCTTCAGAAACAGTCTGACCACTCCATACATCTACTGTAATTCCCTGTAATCCTCAGAGACATTCCCTGACTCCCAGTGAGTGACCCAGACTCCGAGCACACAGCTAGGACTCCCAGTGACCCGCCCCCACAAATACAACCCTAGTTCTCTCTAATGTTGTCCTAGGCACGGGTTCTAATTTAGCCACTCTCCCCATGCATGCTCTCTCCTCAATGTGTGTGTATGTACACAGGTATCTATAGATATAGATATGTTTATGTACACACATACACACATACTCTGACTCCCTGTAATCTACCACCATGCAAACACCCTAACTCCCTGGGATTTTCCACACACATACTCTGGCCGTGTGTATACAATCCTGACTTGCTCTGCCCCTTATATAAAAGTCCTGATCCCTGTAATTATCACTTATATGTCCTGGCTCCCTAACACACTCTAACCCAGACATACAAATCCATACACACTGCCCATGACCTTTATAGCTGGGGCCTGAGTGTGAGTGACTCCATCCCCAGCCCATGCACTGGGCCTCCCAGAAACCTTCCTGCACCTACACCCTGACTTCCCACTGACCTTCTTTTCCTATACACCCTGACCTCCCAGTAACTTTGATGAGCACTCAAAGCTAACTGACCCCTGCACACGCCTCTAGAATCCCTAAAGAGACAGCATCCATTCTGAGGAGGCTCAAGACATCAATTCTCAGTGAAACAAGGGTACAAAATGTGTGGATAACCTGGTCTCCCATGCAAACCTCCACCAGTGACCTCCATGCACAATCACTGTATTCACACACCCTTACTTCTTATGTTACCCATGCAAAGCACTATGAATGCCGTACACCTGCTTCCTTGTGCCCTATAAACAAAACTTCCATACACACAGCGGGACACACATACAGGTACCATGAATCCACCATGCACAAGCCTAGATTCCCAGTGATCCCCATGCACATAGTCTATTTCCAAGTGTCACTCACTCACACACACACAAACTGGAGTTGGAAGAGACTCAACATATCACCTCCTCCAACCCAACCAGGATTACCCTCTACAATATTCCTCAACAAGTAGACAGATGTTGATAAGACTCACCAGCTCCTGGGTAAACTCATTCCACTCTTGGTTAAATTTCATTATTGCAAAGTTTTTTTTCAGGTCTCAAACCTCGATCTACAAAGGCTGTCTTGTCTATCCATTCAGTGCTCCTAGTTCTGCCCTCTGGGGCCCAGCAGAACAAGTTTAATTGCTCTTGTCCATAAGAGCCTTTCGGACCCTGGAAGTCCGCTATCCCATCCCTCTCCCATCCAATGCACCCTTAATCCTCTCTTCTTCAGGCTAACACCCAAACTTCCTTCAGGGGCTCCTCATCTGGCATAGCCTCTCATTCCTTTACCAACCTGCTTACACATCCATGGTAACAGCTTACCTCTACCAAAATATTGTACCCAAAACCAATACAAAAGACTCCCTAGGACACCCAAATACCACTTCCTGCTGGGATGCGATTATCACAGACACCCTTTGGCCTCTTCTTGCATACATTCTCTGACTTCCTGGGAGTGACTCCCAAGTACACTGCCTCGGACCCTCAGGTATACTCCTGGTCTCCTTGCGACTTCTACACTGCACATACTCCATCTTCCCAAGCGACCCCCACCCCCACCCATGCATGCTCCCTGCCTCCCCGTGGCCACCCCTTCCACACACAGCCTTGTTTCCCTGCGTGACCTTCGAATGTAGAAAGCTGTCTCCCTATGGGACACGCTATGCACACACTCGTGACCCCTTGCCATGCACACAGCCCCGTCTCCCGGTGTGGCCTCTCATTTACACGCTCCCGGTCTCCCGGTATGACCCCGCTGTGGCCACTCCCCGTCTCCCCATCTCCCTCCAGGCACACACTCCCGGGCTCCCCCCGAGTAACTTCCCCAAATGCGCTCCCTTTTCTCCTGGTGCCCCCCAAGTCCACAGTCCTGACTCTGTGACCTCACCATGCATATACGCTCCCTGTCTCCCAGACTCTATGACCTCCCGACGAATACACTCCCCGTGTGTCCCCCTCCATGCACACACTCCATGTGACTCCCCCCCATGCACACTTCCCATCCCCCCATGCAAACACTCCAGTGACCTCTCCAGGCACACACTTCTATGACCCGCCCCAGCATAACTCTCCCTACCCCCATGCACAATCCTTCTCTCTCTGGGAATCCCCCTCTCCCTGAACCCACTCCCTACGACCCTCTCATGCACACATTTCTGTGACCCTCCATGCATACACTACTGGTCCCCTCCCCTCTCCGATTGCCCCCACCCCCAACACCCCTCCCGCTCTCCAGCCTCCGGCGCGGCTGGGCCCAGCCCGGCCTGGGCTGAGGGGCCTCCCCACCCGGCCCGGCCGGCCCCGGCCCCCAGCCCGCAGCCGCACCGTTGGCGATGAGCTTGGCCGACAGCTGCTTGCAGAGCTCGGGGATCCGCTCCCACTGGCACTCGGAGCGGCAGCGCTCGATCTCCGTCTCGAGTCGCGAGCCCGCCTTCTTGGTCGCCATCTCGGGCGTCGGGCCTCGGGCCCCGGGCTCCCCGGCCCCGGCCCCGCAGGCCCAGACGCCACCGCCACCGCCGCCGCGGGCTCCCGGCTCCCGCTCCCGGCACCCGGCTCCGCCGCGTAACGGGAGCGGAGCGGAGCGCAGGGGGCGGGGGACGGGCGGGGAGAGTGGCGGCCGCGGCGGCGGCGGCCCGGACAGCGGCCCCTGCCGGCCAGGGGCGGAAGAGCAGCGCGGCCGAGACTCCCGCGGAGAGCCTAGGGGGAAGAAGGAGGTCAGAGGTCACGAGACTGAGACACACACCCTCCACGCCCTGGCGCTCAGGAAGGAGGGGGAAGGGAAGGGAAGAGGTAGAGGGAGGTCAAGGTGGTGAGGCTGTCCACAGAGCAGTCACAGTAGTAAGCCCTCCACAATTGACTGACCTGGGGTCCACAGGTCATGAGTAGTGCATGAACTTGGGTTGGGTTTAGTTGTTTTGGTTTGTTCAGAGTTTTTTTTTTATTTTTAATATCAAATTTTAAAATATTTTAATAATTGTATTTAAATAAAATTGATTTCCTTTGATTTCCTCTATTTTAATTTATGCATATTAAAATAATACTGTGAGAAGGGGTCCATGACATAATCAATCAGCATTCATTAAGCACCTAGTTTGTACTAGCACTGTGCAATGAATTGTACACAGAGAGCCTCCTTGCCCTCAAAACCTTACAATCTTATGGAGAAAACAGCATGCAAGCAAACATATACAAAGCCAGCTGAATACTGGATAAATAGGAAATAATTAACAGAGGGAAGGCACTAGAATTACCCACACACAAAAGGTCCAGAATCCTGCTCCCAGCTATCCTGGAGACTAGGTCAAGGAACTGGATTGAGCCTGGCTAAATCTAATTCAGACAATAGACTTGAACAGTCAAGACCTCTACTTTGTTAATGATGAGACAAGTAATTCTTCCGTGGCCTAAAGTCAATTAATCAAGTCAGTAACTAACCAAGAAGTTAGTAATGGCCAACTATGCACAAACTCTGCTATTTGCTGTACTACTGGTAAAAGAGAGAGAAAATAGATGTGCCAATCCAACCCTACTGTCATCTAAGTTACACTTTTTGAAGCTTTTTATTAAAGATGAAGATGGCCTGCAACTTCTATAGAGAAAGGAGAAAAAGACAGGATTTGGACTCCTGAGATGAAATCTAATCCAGGCTCTAACATTTAGAAGCAGTAAAATGCCAAACAAGTCACTTAATGTCTCTGTTCCTTAGTTGTCTAAATTGTAAAAACAGAATTAATAATTATATATATATATAATTATTAATTATATATATATATAATTAATTATATATAATAATAATTAATAATATACTAGGCAGCTAAATGGCCAGAGGATAGAGAGCTAGGCCTGGAGTCAGAAAGACTCCCCTTCCTGATTTCTAATCTGGCCTCAGACACTTACTTTTTGTGACCTTAAGCAAGTCACTTAAACCTTTTTTCCTCATTTTCTGCATCTGGAAAATGAGCCAGAGGAAAAAAATGACAAACCACTCCACTATTTTTGCCAAGAAAACCCCAAATGGGGTCACAAACATCAGACACGACGACTCAACAGCAACCATGACAAGAAATAAATACTTTTCCATCCTCACAGGTTTCATCCCTTAAATTCTATAAATATGAGTGGCTAAAATACAAAATTCAAATTTGGTTGATTTGTTTTCACACATACATAGTAGAATGGTATGAACAAAGTGTTGTGAGCTCTCCAAGCAGAAAGGAGAAATAACTCTGGGCTTGGGAAAGTGGAAGAAGGTGTCACTAAGGAAGGGATCCTTGAATTGGGACTTTGAAGGCCCATCATAGGCCTTCATAGGCAGAGATGGAGAAAGGAGATGTGTAGGGAAGGAGATAAGAGTCCCAAAGCAAAGCTGTCCTCATGAAAGACTTGGGTATGGTCAAAGGCAGTATTGATTCCAAGATGGAAGGTAAGAGTTAAAAAAATAAATAAATATAATCCCTAACCCCGAAAAGGGTCTCCACCTCTTCCCTTAATACATTCTCCTCCACCACACAACACTAGTCCCAGAATTTCTTTCAGGATAAATATGACAATTCTGGTCTTAAATTAGAGGCAGGGATCTCCAGTACCCAGAACTTTTACCAGAAACACTCTTTCTTTATTTCCATCAGGATTGAAACTTTCTTCTTATTTTAATGTCTCAAAAGATTTGTGATTTCACCAATATGGGGGGCAGGGAGGGGGGTTCCTTCTATAGATACAGAGTATAATCCCTTCCTGGTTTTAGTAGGTGATTTCTATGAGTTGCTAGAATCAGAAAAATTCATTGCCTGGTGTGCAGCTCTCTTTTTTCTTTTTAAACCCTTACCTTCCATTTTAGAATCAATACTTGGTATTGGTTCTAAGGCAGAAGAGCAGTAAGGGCTAGGCAATGGGGGTTAAGTGACTTGCTCAGGGTCACACAGCTGGGAAGTGTCTGAGGTCACATTTGAACCTAAGATCTCCTGTCTCCAGGCCTGGCTCTCAATCCACTGAGCCACCCAGCTGCCCCCATGTGTAGCCCTTTTATGGGTTGGGTTTTTGTTTTTGTTTTTGTTTTTTTACTTTTTAAAACCTTTACCTTCCACCTTAGAAGCAATACTGTGTATTGGATCCAAAGCAGTAGAGTGGTAAAGGTTAGACAGAAAATGAGGATTAAATGATTTGTCCAAGGCCACACAGCTAGGAAGTATGTGAGGTCAAATTTGAACTCAGAACCTCCTATCTCTAAGCCTAGCTCTTAATCTACTGAACCACCTAGTTGCCACCATTTTTTAAAAATAACCCTTACCTTCAGAAGTGTTAGGTCTAAGACAGGCATGTAGCATGGGCTAAGCAATTGGAGTTAAATGATGTGCCATGGGTCACATAGGTAGGAAGTAGCTGAAGTCAGATTTGAATCCAAGTCTTCTTGACTCCAAACTTGGCATTCTATCCACTGTGCTACCTCCCTGCTCTCTTCTGATGAACCTCTTTACAAGGTTAGCAAGACTTAGTTCTAGCCAACAGACATCACATCATTGGACCCAGAATCAAAACTTGTCTTGTTTTGTTTAGTTTTTTTAATTTTTTTCCATCATTACATGATTTTTGTTGTCTCTGTCCCCTCTTCTCTACCCCCCCTCCCAGAGTTGACAAGCAATTCCACTGTTACACATATATTATCACTCAAATCCTATTTCCATATTATTCATATTTGTAATAAGGTTATCTTTTAAAACCAAAATCCCAAATCATATACCCATATAACCAAGTGATAAATCCTATTTTCTTCTGGATTTCTACTCCCACCGTTCTTTAAATGTGGATAGCATTCTTTTTCACAAGTCACTGAGCATTGTCCTGGATCACAGCAAAGCCTATAACATTAGATCATGCCACAATGTTTCAGTTTCTGTGTACAATATTCTGGTTCTACTCATTTCACTCTGCATCAGTTCATGGAGACGTTTCCAGTTCCTTTCTTTTCAGCACAATAGTATTCCATCACCATCATATAGCACAATTTATTGAGCCATTCCTCAATCGAGGGACATCCCCTCATTTTCCAATTTTTTGCCACTACAGAAAGTGCAACTATAAATATTTTTGTGCAAGCAGAACCTGTCCCATTTTTTTTTTTATCCCTTTGGGATACAAACCAAGCAGTGGTATTGCTGGATCAAAGGGCAGGCATTCTTTTAAAGCCTTTTGGGCATAATTTCAAATTGCCTTCCAGAATGGTTGGATCAATTCTGTAAGAGTTTAAATTTAGGTTTTATGCTAAATATGATAAATTGTGGTCACCAAATTTAAAATATTATAGCTTACAACAAAATGACATTTAGTAGCTTTATTTACAAAAAGGTAGAAAGAGTGAAAATGGAATAATGTAGCTAAAGAGACAGATTTTAACAAGCCTATTAGCCCTTCTCCAGCAAAGTAAGGCTCAGCCCTGCAGAGGCTTCCCCAGGTCCCTTGTCCCCATGTGGATTTCCCTGTAATCCTCAGCCAGAAGTCCTGGTGGTGTCTTCACCACCAGTGAGTTCCACTCACCCAGCAATCCAAAGCAGGATCCAGGGAAAAGTCAAGGCAGGAATCTCTGTAACCAATCTCTCCAAACCCTAGGAAGGAAATGAATGCTAGACCATTTTGATCTCTTTTTATTATCCTTTTTTCCACGTCACTTCCTGTCACTCCTCCTTCTTCACAGAAACCAATGGCAGTCTTTTAATTTGCCTAGCACTGACCAAGGGGGAGGGGGGCGGGGACATTGGCTATTGGAATTGTCACTTACTGTAGTAAGTGACTTGTGAACTCCCATACTTAATGGTAAGTAGGGGTACTTTAAGTTCTTGATTTGATTAGCTAAAAATAGAGAGGGGGAGAGTTAATCCTATCTTCATAAATCCCCCCTGTGATTCTTTGGGGAGACTAGTCAGGATCAGTTGAGGGACCTTCAAGCACACAGACCAGTATTTCAACAACGTGCATATAGAAGACAATGTAAATCAGCACAATCGAGATAAATCTGGAGCCAAGGAAATTGGCCGCTGTTGAAAAATCCCATCTTCTAACAAGATGGAAAGGAAGTTGGCTCTTTGCCCTGTGGGCTTCCTTTCCCCTACTTCCCTTTCCTAGAGGGGTCCCAGACATACAACCCTTTCCTTAATCCTATCTATGATCTTTGGGAATGAGTATTTCTGGATTATTCCCACTCACCCCTACCAGGACAAGTGGAAGGAAGTTGGAAAGAGAGTTAGAGGAAGAAGGCGTACAAAGATAACCACTAAGCATCTCTTCCATTTTCACGATATTCAATCAGCTATATGGCCACAGTATACTCTTCCAGAGACTGTGGAAGGCCATTTGGTAGGTTAGAAAAAATGAAGACAGAGCCATAAGATCTACTATTAAAAAAAAATAATAGTGAGTAATGTTCCATGTAGGTAAATTCTGGTCAGTGTGGTTTTTAAGCCACTTAGCATGGCTATTCATAGCTCCGTGGGCCAGCAGTATGAGGTTCCAGATAGACTCTGATGAGCCCATTTGTCTGAAAGCTTGAGGAGAATGCCAGGCAGTGAACAAAGCAGATACTATGCTCCTTAGAAGGATAATTGCTATAGTGGCACACTGCCTTTCTATTGGGTTAAAGAAGGCAGCATGCAAGCTCATTTGGACCATCTATACTGCATACCCCAAGTATGGTGCTCCGGGGGTCAGTGTGTAAGGGCAACGTTTAGGGCATAATCCCCACACACCATCTGGGTCATCTGAAAGTGAAGTCCCAATGCTGGGATTCCAATGGTAACACGGACGTAATGGAAGTATCACATGAATGAAGATGAAAGGGGCAAAGATAACCCTTTGAGTGAAGCGCTTTAAGATCCAGACCTTGCTGGTTTAATTGGGCAAAGGAAGAATGGAAATTATAGAAAATAACTAAAATTTAGCACGATGAGTGTATACCAGCCATCAGAGGACAGAAAACAAACCAACCCTATGAGCTGAATGGCTTAAATGTTTATCTCTATAGAACCTGTAGCCATAACCGCCTGACCTCCCAAATTCCCTTCCAGGTCTAGGATACTATAATTCCGAATCCATGAAGTACGACTCCAGAATAGTTGCACTGCAAAAACCTAGAGACGAGTAAATAAATAACACCGTGTAAAAGTTTCCTCTGCATCGCAGGTGAGATTACCTGTAGATAGCACTCCAATAAATTTAGTAGTAGGAAGTCTTTACTGTTAATAATAGTAATTACGCTGGCATCTTATTTCTGGGTTTTCAGGTTTTACAAGTTTGACAAGCACATGAAAATCATAGCCTTTGGGCCAAATCCAACCCGGGATGCCTTGCAGGAAAGAAGCCAAACTGGAGAGTGTACGATTCAGTGTCTCCAAGCTAATATTTTGAAAAATATCAACTCGACAACCACAGGTACAAGATCTTGTGGGTTCTTGACAAAGCAGAAGTGCTAACAATGCCAGTGGGGCACGTGCCCTTTGTGAGTCTGGTTCCTTCCCTTCAAGTCTGGCCTTGCAAGTGATCCTTTTGTAGAGGACTGGAGTATGGAGGCAAAGCAGGGGGATGGAGAATTGAGAATATCATCGAGGGGCAGAGAAAGGACCCTTGGGAAAGAGGAGGGACAGAGAAGAAAAAGGAATGGAAAAATAAAGGGGACCAAGAAAAAGGGGAGGGAGGAAGGTAGGTAATAAGAGGAAGTATGGGGCAGCTATGTGGCACAAAGTATGATGGCACATCAGGCTTGGAATTTGAGGACTCCATCTTCATGAGTTCAAATCTGGCCTCAGACACCTTATTAGTTCTATAATCCTGGGCAAGTCATTATCCCTGTTTGCCTCAGTGTAAAATGACCTAGAGAAGGGGCAGCTAGGCAGCTCAGTGGACTGAGAGCCAAGTCTAGAGATAGGTGGTCCTGGGTTCAAATGTGACCTCAGACATTTTCTAACTGTGTGACCCTGGGCAAGTCCCCCAATCCTTAGCTCTTACTGCTTCTACCTTGGAACCAATACAGAGTATTGATTCTAAGATGGAAGGGCAGGGTTTGTTGTTGTTGTTTACTTTTTGAATGAGCTAGAGAAGTAAATGGCAAACCACTCCAGGATCTTTGCCAAGAAAACCTCAAATGGGATTACAAAAAGTCAGATACAACTGAAAAGACTAAACTTCAATAACAAAGAGGAAGTATAGGGGAAGGGGAAGGAAGAAAAAAGAGGGAACATGGGGGAAATGGTGGAGGAGTAATAGAGAGGGGAAAGAGAAATAGATATAATGGAAAAAAGGGAAGGAGATTAGAAAGGAATAAGTGGATGGATGAGAGGGGAGGGAACAGAGCAAAAACAGAGAGAGGAGAAAAACATGGAGAAAGAAGACAAGACACCAAGAACACAGAGAGGGTAATAAATAATAAAAATAAAATAAGGAAAAGATGGAAGAAAGAGATATAGGATGAACAGGAAAGGTGAACACCCTGGAAAAGGGACAGGAACTAGAAGGTTGATGAAAAAGGATGGGAAGGGGGTGGAGGGAGAAAAAAGGAAGGTGGGAGAGGGAGGAGGGAAAAAGAGAAAGGGGGGAAGAGGGAAGGGGAGATAGGCAGAGGAAGAGAGAGAGATAAAGAGAGGATGAGGGAGGGGGGGAAAGAGAGAGAGGGGGGGGGAGAAGACAAAAGGACATAATCTAATAAAAGGGAATCTTGGAGAGAGAGAAAGGAAGAGAGAGGATACTGAGAAGGAGAGAACAAGGAGGGGCCAGAAGAAAGGAGCACCAGGAAAAATGTTTTCAATCTGTGAGTATCTTGGCAGGCTACCAGTAAAGGAATTAGGATCCTGTAGCATTTGGGTCAGTTTTAAGATGGAAAAAAAAGTATGGAAATAGATCAGGCTGAAGTAAAGGTCCTGAGAGGGTTCTGTATGATAAGAACAATAGATTTTTTTTTTAAGATCTCTATTTTTCCAATTACATGTAATAATAATTTTCCATGTAAGTTTTATGAAATTATATGATCCAGATTATCTCCCTCCCTCCTTCTTGCTCCCCTCCCAGATCTGGTAAGCAATGTGTTCTGGGTTATACATGTGTTATCATGCAAAACATATTTCCGAATTAAGAACAATAGCTTTTAAAGAGTGGTTTAGACTTTGAAGTTAGTAGTTCAGACTTAGGGAGGCTAGGTAGGGCCCTAGCACGTAATCATGCTATAATGGGTCAGATATTTCAAGAACTTACGAGAGTCATATGCTTACCATCTGTAGAATGCACCATAGTGAGATAAGCCTCAAAAATATATTTGGATAATTCAGAAAGATGACTCAGTAGGTTGAGAAGTTAGGTCGGCCATGGGTTCCTTTTCAGCAGATTTCTATATTTCTATCTATTTCTATGATGATTCTTTGGCTTTGGGCATCCCCCTATTAGCACCTCTGCACCGCCATGGTTTTTTCTCTAGATGCACCCTGGACTCCTTATTTTCAACAGCCATGGAACTCTTCATGGAACAGAACCTACCTGCCTCCCACAATGCTTTTCTTTTGTTTAGTCCCTGAGTTGTAACACCTGCTTCTGAGGGTGGAAAAATTGTGAAATTTAAGACTTAGTATTAACCATAATGCATGGTCCCACATTTATCCAGCAATAAGAAATCTGTATTGCCACCAAGAACGAAAGGTGCATTAGTTGCCTGTTGTTTAAATGGGAAGAGAATAGCTGAAATGAGTTAGCCCTAGGATTTAAGGGAGTCACTCAGTCAACAAGCATTTCCTTAGCATCTACTGGATTCCAGGTGAGGTAAGGAAAACAACAGATACACATGTAGGGATGGAGCCTGAAATGGAGATTTCATTTATAGAAGGAACTCCTAGAAGAGAAATCTCCTTCTACCAATGTAGGTCAGCACCTGCTTGGCAATTTGGAAGGTTTCCTAGCACAAGGAGGCCTTCCCAGGATCACATGACCATGTTTGCATATCCAGCCATTTCTGTTTATTTCAGATCGGCTCCTATGGTGGCTATGTCCAAAGGAGTTGGATTGGCACTATGCTATTTTAGATGTAGTTTTCAGGTTTGTTTGTTTGTTTGTTTTTTAATGCCAAATAATGTGTGTTTAGTATTAAGAGGGAAAAGCTGCAGGGACATTGTTCACTGATTGACCATGATCTTTGTTCAAGGTTCCAATGCCTTAGGACAGTGATGGTGAACCTTTTAGAGGGGTGGGTAGTGTGAGAAATGTCCTCAGGTTAGGGAGATGGTTGTAGCCCAGGCTGGAGTCCCTCTGGCTTTCTAGTAATGAACTCTGTACTGGGACAATGGCATGTATGCCCATAGAGAGGGCTCTGAGTGCCCCTCCTCTGTCTTCTACCATGGCCTTAGGGTTTCAATGTATATGTATGTGTCTGTAGGAATGTATGTATATGTATACAGATATAAATGTATTGTAAATATAAATATATTATGATTATATGAAGCACCATATAAAAACATGATATATTAATATAATTAACACTGATAAACTATGTTGCATTATTCCTATTAGATGTGCACATATTTTTTAGCCAATGACTTGGTTATATAGATGATATGCTTTTCAAATTTGCTAATGTCACCAAGCTAGGAGGTATGATAATTTCTGGTCTGGATTCAAAAAGATCTTCAGTGAAGCAATATGTGTTCATCAATTTCATGGATCTGTAATTTCGTCTGCTAAGAGTATGGAACCTATCCTAGACAGTCCCCTGAAGCAATGAGGGTTAAATGACTTGTCCAGGGATGAACAATTCAATTCCAAGCTAGGTATTCCTGGTTCTAAGACTAGTATTCTTCCCACTATACCAAATGCCTTTGTGTTAAAAAATAAATAAATAAATTTTTTAATTTGACTTATCATTTAATCAGTTTAAGAGTATCCATGAAGGCCTTCCTCCTCCAACTCAGATTTTCTGACTTTCTATAGTTGAAGATTCTCTTTAATTTAGTCTTAGAGAATTGCCTAGGACACTACATGTGGTCACACCATCAATTTGAATCAGAAGTAGATCTTGAATCTATGTCATCCTGACCCCAAGGCCAGCTTTTTCAGACTTTAATCAACAAATATGGGGATAAATGTAAAGGTTTATACTTTATTTCTTTTTTTCCCCAACCCTTACCCTCTATCTTAGAATCGTATTAAGTATCAGTTTCAAGGCAGAAATGTGCTAGGGCTAGGCAATTGGGGTTAAAGGACTTGCCCAGGATCACACAGGTAGGAAATATCTGCAACTAGATTTAACCTAGGACCTCCTGTCTCCAGGCTAGGTCTCTATCCACTGAGCTAGCTAGCCACCCAGTATATACTTGATTTCAGAAAATTTGGTTTTATAAGTACAAGATAAGGGTCATAGGGCTAAATATCAGTTGATTTGAAAACAATCTAGAGGTCTTAGAGGACTGAGTATAGGCTCAGTGTGAGTCAATATTATGAAATGATAGCCAAGAAATTGAAAACAGTCTTCAATGGCTTTAAAAGAATCATAATGGGGTGCAGCTGGGTAGCTCAGTGGATTGAGAGCCAGGCTTAGAGACGGGAGGTCCTAGGTTCAAATCTGGCCTCAGACACTTCCCAATTGTGTGACCCTGGGCAAGTCACTTGACCCCCATTGCCTAGCCCTTACCACTCTTTCTGCCTTGGAGCCAATACACAGTATTGACTCCAAGACAGAAGGTAAGGGTTTAAAAAAAAAAAAGTGTCATAATGCCTAGGACTAAGGAATTAATAGCTCCATTTTACTCTACCCTGGTCAAACCTAACCACATCTAGAACATATTCAGTTCTGGGAAGCATAGTTTTGGAAGAGCATTGCTAAACATCTTCGTATTGCAATGACTAGAGGCTTAGCCCTAGAGTCAGGAAGGCCTGAGTTCACTGAGTTCAAATCAGGCCTCAAACATTTACTAGTTATGTGACCCTGGGAAAGTCACTTAATCCCATTTGCCTCAGTTTCCTCATATATAAAATAAGCTGGAGAAAGATATGGCAAGAAAACCCGAAATGAGATCACAAAAAGTCAGATATGACTGGAAAATGACTGAACAACAAGATGAGAGGGCAATCAAATTGAAGAAGGTTAATAATTTTATGCCATTTGAGGAAATGGGATGTTTAACCAGAATAAAAGACAATATTATAGCTTTCTTCAAATACAAGGTGTAAAAGGGAAGTCTTAATCCCTTTCTTCTAATTTAACTGTAGATCTGGAGGTCCTTTTACCATAGAGATGTGTAAAGATATACTAGCCTACAGTGAAAGGAAGTAGAAACCAGAGAGACAGGAAGTGAGGTAAGAGGGGGATATAAAAAGCCAGCACAAGGACAGAGGTGCTTTTGGCTTTTTGACCTTTTTTGGATTGGGAGGTGGTTGGTTGTTGGTAGTTGGTCATTGGGGGTTGGTTGCTGGTGGTGTGGGTTGATGATTAGTTGATGGTTGGGATATAGATATGGATATAGATATAGATATAGATAGATTCTGCCTGGTGATCTGAGCTGAAGGGTCATCAGCTGGACTTTCTCTAATGGCAGTTATAGGTATAGGGTAGCTAGTTAGGTATTAGGCAATTTCTTTCTCTACCTCTTTCCTATATTTCTCTTCTTTAATAAAATATTCATTTTAGTATATTCTTTTACTATCTATTTTATTAAAACTAAATTGTTAATTGTTAAAAGCTGCTAGAAGTTTTCTTTTCTCTGGCTTAAAGGGATAATATTCATCCACAACTCTACTATATTCTCATTAAAACTTGTTATTAAAAGCTGCTCTCTTATTTTGTCAAAACTCCTAATTTAACCCTAACAAAGTTGTCCCAAAAGTCTTAGTATAGTTCTAAGCTCTACTAGCTTAGGTTTTCCAGTTGGTTCTCTGAGTTTTACATTTAAACTTTTAATATAGTTTTTTACATATATTGTATTTTAACCTTTATATTGTTTTTGTTCAGTTTGGCCTTTTAATCTTTTGAAAATAACTTAAATGAAAATGTGTGTATCTTTCCTTCAAATACCAGATTTGATATAAATGTTGTAATATAGGCATATAGGTAGAAGATTATGGATGGAACTGATTTCCTTTATAAAGAAAAATACAGTGTCCCCAAAGTCTTAGTGCAATTCTAAGCTATTAAATAAAACACTATATACTTATATTTTACCCTATACTTGAAAGTCTGATACACTGAGAAAAGATTATACTTGTTCTACTGAGCCAGACAAGGTAGAACCAGAAATAATGGGTTAAAATTACAAAGAAATAAATTTAGCCTCGATTTAAAGAAAAACTTCCTAAATCCTATTGTTCAATTGTTTCAGTTGTGTTCCACTCTTCGTCACCCCATTTCTTGGCAAAGATACTGGAATGGTTTGTCATTTTCTTCTCCAAGTCATTTTATAAATGACTTGGCCTAGTAAGTATCTGAGGCCAGTTTGAATTCAAGATAATGAGTCTTCTGACTCCAGACCTGTCACTCTCCATTGCCCATCTAAATATTAGAACAATCCAAAAATAGAATGGGACTGTCTTTGGAGAGAGTAGGTTCTACCCCTCCTTATGGAAGGCTATAAGGAAATGCTAGATGACCATTGGTCAGACAGGTCATGGAGGAAATTCTTTTCAGATATTGATTGGATAGCAAATCCTTCTAATTCTGACATTTTGCATTTCTGTGGAAGTTTCTTCTTTCCCTTCAATGTGCCCATTCTACCTTGAACCCGTTCTGTTTCAGCAAGGACTTCCATCTACTCTACTGAGAAGATGGAGGTCATCATCTGTCATGATTCCAGAGAAACAAGAGGGTCCTACAGTGCCTCTGGGTTATTTACATAGTAACAACAACTCATGTTTCTGTAGCACTTAAATGTACAAATGGGAGAATTTATTTTTCATATGCCATATTACTTTTATATTTGGGTCCTGGATAATTAAGGTCCCAAATCAGTTCCTGTATATTAGGGAGAATTCCTAGCTCCATTTAGTCTATAGATTTTTGCATTCTCTTTATCCTGAGGAATATGGTCCCTTCACAGACTCTGGCTAACAGGAAAGTTCTGCAATGATACTTTTCTGGTATCTGTGACCTGTCTGTCCACCTTTGGGAATGGGAAGGGGTGGAAAGATTGATGGATCACTTCTTAATTAGCTATCATCAATTAAAGACATCTTGGGATGTTCAAGGGAGGGGCTAAATAATGAACTCCTTGAAATCTATTTATTAAGCTGCCTGATCCAGCTAAGTCAAACCTGGTCCTGAGAAAGTCATGGAATAACACAAAACATGGAAATGTTTTGTGTTATAATACATGTATAACCCAGCTGAATTGCTTGTCAACTCCCAGATGGGGGAAGGAAGAGGGGAAGGTAACAACATGAATCATGTAACTTTGGAAAATTTACATGTAAATTTGTTATTGGAATAAAGGAAAGAAAAAGTAAAAAAAAGAAAGCCATTGAGACCTAGATTGCTTTATTGTTTATGATGCTGACCTAGCCAATAAACCTGATATAATTAATAAACTTTCATTCTTACCCAAAAGTCAGTCTCTCAAGATCATTTTAATTGTTAACACAAAGCCTTCCTCACAACAGCCTTATGAGGTAGGCAATGGAAGTGTTATCCCAGATGAGGAAATGAAGACCCAGAAAGATTAAAGTCTTGCCTTGAAGGATTCGAACCCATAGCTAGTAAATTTTAAGTTCAGACCCAAGTCTCTCCTGACTAAAATTTCTATGTGCCTTCCATTACACCTCGTTGTACACCTCTAGCTACAATACCAATTAATTGGGTGAAAATAGAAAGCTCTAGCATGGAGAAGAAAAGGTGATGATAATATCTGACTTTTTGTAATCCTCCCAGCAATGTCCCAGGGAGTCAGAGAAGGTAGGTATTAGAATCACTATTTTATAGATGAGGAAAGAAAAGCTCAGATAGGTGAATGAATTTGCCAAAGGTCCCAATTGATAACAGAGCCAGAACTGGAAACCAGCAAAATAGGGTGGCCATCTTTGGGGGCCACCCGTCTCCAAACGCTCAGCTAGCCCTCAGTTTTGACAAAAGGGAAGGGTTTGAACAAATAAAAATAAAGAAAAGGCTGGGATTCCCAAGATGGAGTGTCTTGTGAAGAAGACAGCGAGGAAGCCAAATTCCCAGGATCGGTGAGTTTCTGAGGGAGGGCAGGAAGGTGCAGAAAACTGGTGCACTCCGTCCTTTTTTCAAAGAAAACAGAACGGGCCCATTTCGGGCCTGCCCCTGGCACCTTAGCGTTATTGCTTTCTGCTACGCAAATTTGGGTTTTTTTTTGGGGGGGGGGGGAGAGTAAGGGAGAGCACCAGGTACCCGCGGAGGAACTTCACCTCAGGTAAAAGGAAGCAGTTTTCGTTCCTGCAGGGTAGCGTGAGCCAATGAGAATCGAGCTTGATGATGTCATACCTCCCACATGGCACCTTATTGGAGGGTCCTAAGACCATTTCATTCTGCTGGGAAGAAAGAGTTGAGGGGTAGCGATAGGAAGTCGGGGGCACAGGAAATTAGTAGATGGGGACTAGGAAAAGGAAAGGGAGTTCTCCCAAGTAGATAGGGACCCTCAATTTGTACCTCTAGGCAGGAAGCATCCTGGGATAGCTAGGGGCTACTGGACCTTAGCTGGAAAAGTCTGATCCCCATCCCCTATGTTCATTATATCCTTAACTATTTCTAGATTCCCATTAATACAAAATTCCTGCATAAAAACTTGTCGTCAGACTTCCCAACACCCAGTCTCTCACAAATCCGATTTCTCTGTGCTAATGTTCTGTGCCCTTTTGGGTGAAAGACAGGATTAAAAAAAAAATTCACACACCTACAAATACCTAAATTATGCTAATTTACAACCTTTGGGAATATATCCCTAGATTTCCTTCTAACATCCTTCCCAGACCCATCTCCCTCGTGTTAGAACAAGGGATATTTTAACAGTGATAAAGTGCATTTTAAGGCAAAAGATGGCAAATATTTTACTAGTGTCTGTAGAGATGAGTGTGAAGTATGCCCTCTTCGGTGCTTGTTAGGATTTGTGAGAGAACTTCGTTCCTCATTACACTAGTATTTGTGAGAAGACTCCAGAGTTGTTGGTTTTTAATAGCATCCCATCTTCCCTTCACAGAACAGTTTGTAATCTGAGTGTGAGGGCTCTTAGAAGCGGTTTCCACCTTTGGAAATGTTCCTGAAACGTCTTCCTCAGACTGGGGGTTGGGGAGAGGACTAGCTGGAGCCAGCTGTTGACAGAAAAGAGGCCCCTTCCTGATCACTGCATTGTGGTCCATTTGGTTTCAGCTCAAATTCTACTTCCTATATGAGTCTTTTCCTGCCCCCCCCCCCCCCAGCTGCTTGACCTTGTATTTGGTTTTCACTTATGTAATTGGGGAGAGGGAAGGAGGGAGGTTTCAACAGAGTTTGCCCAGAACTTCCTTTCCTGAATCCAGGAGGCATGTGCATGACTCACCATTGAAGATACTTTGATAGGACAAGGCAAACCCCTTATTGACCCCTGAACAAGAAAAGTCAGTGACTCAGTAGATTTTTAAAAATAAGGAGTGACAAATATATAAGGAGCTAAATCAATTGTACAAAAAAATCAAGCCATTCTCCAACTGATAAATGGGCAAGGGACATGCATAGGCAATTTTCAGTTAAAGAAATCAAAACTATTAATAAGCATATGAAAAAGTGCTCTAAATGTCTTATAATCAGAGAAATGCAAATCAAAACAACTCTGAGGTATCACCCCACACCTAGCAGATCGGTTAACATGACAGCTATGGAAAGTAATGAATGCTGGAGGGGATGTGGCAAAGTGGGGACATTAATGCATTGCTGGTGGAGTTGTGAATTGATCCAACCATTCTGGAGGGCAATTTGGAACTATGCCCAAAGAGTGCTAAAAGACTGTCTGCCCTTTGATCCAGCCATAGCACTGCTGGGTTTGTACCCCAAAGAGATAATAAGGAAAAAGACATGTACAAGAATATTCATAGCTGCACTCTTTGTGGTGGCCAAAAATTGGAAAATAAGGGGATGCCCATCAATTGGGAAATGGCTGAACAAATTGTGGTATCTGTTGGTGATGGAATACTATTGTGCTAAAAGGAATAATAAAGTGGAGGAATTCCACGAGAACTGGAACGACCTCCAGAATTGATGCAGAATGAAAGGAGCAGAACCTTATACACAGAGACGGATATACTGTGGTACAGTCAAATGTAATAGACTTCTCTACTAGCAGCAATGCAATGAATCCAGGACTATTCTGAGGGACTTATGAGAAAGAACTGTGGGAGCAGAAACACAGAAGAAAACAACTGCTTGATCACATGGGTTAATGGGGACATGATTGGGGATGTAGACTCTAAATGATCACCGTAGTACAATTATCAATAATATGGAAATAGGTCTTGATCAATGACACATGTAAAACCCAGTGGAATTGTGTGTTGGCTATGAGAGGGTAAGGGGAAAGGGAGGGAAAGAACATGAATCATGGAACCATGGAAAAATATTCCAATTTAATTAATTAAATAAAAAATTTCAATTAAAAGACAAATAAATAAATAAAAATAAGGAGTAAATCCATCCCTGGTCTTTACTTTCTTCAACCCTCCAGGGGGCCTCATGTGTCTCTGAGACTTGTCATGTCCCCAAGCCCCTTCATCCTCGGCCACTACACCTCATGGCAATTAAAGCCAATGTCTTTCCCAGGAAAGGACTATCTGGTTTAGGGATAACACTTCAGTTTTGTTCTTTTTCAGTGTAGGTCAATCAATATTAGTCCCAAGGTTTAAAGGCCATCTTATGAGTTTTCAAAGTTCAGAGGTCCGGAGCTCTTTGGTTGGAGTTGTTGCAAGGGGAAGAATCCCTGGCAACTGCAATAGAATTCTTGGAGCAGGTGATCACCAAGAAGATGAGTCCAACTTCATTATTCCAGCACTTATTAAATGCTTATTTTTAAATTGATTGTGAGTTATGTGGCCCCCTAATAAATCTAAGCATAGGTCCTTGGTTGGCGGTGGGGAATCTGAAGCCCAACTGGGCACGGAACACTATTTTATGCAAGCAGGAGGGAGTGGGGGGAGGAAAATAGTAACACTTATTAGAGAAGTTTACAATTTTTTTGGAGTCATAGGATATATTTCCCCCGTCAAAACAAATATTCACTTAAATTTCTTCTTTCTGTATCCTTTTCCTTCATTTCTGAATCTCCAGCCTCCAAGCTGTGCCCAGTGATTTCATATTAGTATATAATTATAGGATTATTAATATTATCCCATTAGAAAGAAGGAAGGAATTTAGATCTACTGTTAATACCGTAACCCTATCTAGTCCATTTTCATTCTAAAAGATACTAAGGCTTAACACAAAGGAATTAAGAGTTAATAATGAATTTTCAGTCCTCAACAGGGGACTTATTTTTAAATTAGAAGTTTTCCCTGCACCCTCAAAGGTGAAGTTTGCCAGCAACTTGGATTATTCTTTTATTTAATTTCTGGGTAATTATGTAATTAAACTTTTTTTTAAATAAAATGCTTTGGTTACAGTATATGTGTTTCCAAATTAGATTATATACTTTAGGATAAGATGAAGGATGAATATATAGATCTGGGAGTTCTCTATGCAACTAATAGGTGGCACTGTCTGGGAAGGCTTGGATGTTTAAGGTAGAAGGCAAAAATGAGAGGTACTCATTGCCTCCTTTGGCCTTTGGAATGTGATTATGGCCACTCCTTTTGTTTTTTTTTAAACCCTTACCTTCTGACTGTGTATTGGCTCCAAGGCAGAAGAGTGGTAAGGGCTAGACAATGGGGGTCAAGTGACTTGCCCAGGGTTATACAGCTAGGAAGGGTCTGAGGCAAAATTTGAACCTAGCACTTCCCATCTCTAGGTCTGGCTTTCAATCCACTGAGCTACCCAGCTGCCTCCTGGAAGTTTTTTTTAAACCCTTACCTTTTGTCTTAGAATCAATACTGTGGGGGGCAGCTGGGTAGCTCAGTAGCTCAGTGGATTGAGAGCTAGCCCTAGAGACGGGAGGTCCTAGGTTCAAATCTGGCCTCAGACACTTCCCAGCTGTGTGACCCTGGGCAAGTCACTTGACCCCCATTGCCTAGCCCTTACCACTCTTCTGCCTTGGAGCCAATACACAGTATTGACTCCAAGATGGAAGGTAAGGGTTTAAAAAAAAAAAAGAATCAATACTGTGTATTGGTTCCAAGGTGGTAAGGACCAGGTAATGGGGATTAAGTGACTTGCCCAGGACTTCCCATCTCTAGGCCTGGCTGTCAAACCACCTTACCTCCTTGCTACTCAGTGCTGGAAATTCTAAAAGAGATAGATCTAATTTTACAAAGGAAACTTCTCTTACAATATTCCATGGAGCAAGAAGATAGCTCCCAGAGGGAAGAGGTTTCCTAGCATGGCACCGCAGGTTTTGGTGGAAAGGGAATAATAGTGGGAGTGTGAAGTTTGGGACTCCAGAAGAGCATTGCCAGGAGGCATCATGGCAGTAGTTGAAGATATCAGGAAGCAAGACAAGTCTGTTTAACTGAGTGGAAAACCAACAGGTCTTCCCCCCGGGCAGCCAGTGCCATCTTCTACAGTAGGCATATGGGATTGCAGCATCTCAATTGGATTGAGATCAGAAGAAGCCTAGGAGATTCTCTCTCTCTCCTGGACTATGAAGCCCCATGGCAATGGGGTATGTCTTTCCTCTCCCCTTTCCTTCTTCTTTCTTGTCCTCTCTTCTTTTCTCCCATATATATCCCATTTGGCTATCTGCTGCTGGCATTCTGTAAGCCTGATTCTCTCTTTATAAAACATTAAAATATTTTTCCATGTTTACATATTTCATTTTCTTGACCTTTCCTCTAATCTCCTCTCTCCTGGATCCAATAAGCACTTCCACTGGGTTATACAAATGTTATCACTTGATACCTATTTTCATATTATTCATTTTTGCAATAAAGAAATCTTTTAAAACCCAAACCCCCAATCATATATCCATATAAACAAATGATTGGCTATTTGTTTTTCTGTGCTTCTACTCCCACAGTTCTTTCTCTCCATGTGGATAGCATTCTTTCTCATAAGTTTCTTGGGATTCTTCTATTAGCAAAGTCCATTACATCGTATTGTTCCACAATGTTTCACTTTCTGTGTATAATCTTCTTTTGGTTCTTCTTATTTCACTCTGCATCAGTTCCTGGAGGTTCTTCCAGTTCATATAGAAATCCTCCAGTTCATCATTTCTTACAGCACAGTAGTATTCTATCACCATCAACATAACACAATTTGTTCAGCCATTCCCCAATTGAGGGACACCCCTCATTTTCCAACTTTTTGCTACCACAAAGAGTGTGGCAATGAATATTTTTGTACTAACATTTTTCATTATTATCTCTTTAGTGTACAAACCTAGGAGTAGTATTGCTGGATTAAAGGGTATACATTATTTTAGATCCCTTTGAGCATAACTCCAAATTGCCTTCCAGAATGGTTGGATCAATTGACAACTCCACCAGCAATGTACTAGTGTTCCAATTTTGCTACAACCCCTCCAACATTTATTATTTTCCTTTATTCTAGCATGATTCTCTTTTGATAAATTAATTTGTTCCCATTGTCTGTGATGGATATGCCTTGAATTGAAAACACTGTGCATGGGGATATGGTCCTGAGGACTTTTATATTTCTCAAGTAGCCACCTTAGCAACTCTAGAATTCTGGCTTGGGAGGTTTAAAAATCTCTCTAGGGGCTATCAAGTGACAGTTTAGTTTTACAAATGCTCTTATAATTCTTTCAAGCAGAACTCTAAAAATTGAACTTGAGCCCACTTAGATTTCCCCTGGAAGGATGAGCAATTAAGAGAATGGTTTGGGTGTACTTGTTGTTTTCATAGCATCTCAGAATGGATTCACAACTGTCTCATCTAATTTGGCTGATTTTCACCTCCTGGTTCATTATCCTGTTCAAGAAATAACTATTGTTCGAAACCTCAAGAAGTTGTTAGCTCTGATAGGACTAGCCAGTTCCTTGGGTAATTTTGAGTTTTGGGTAACCTCTTGGAAAAGAACCTCAACTCCAAAGGATGGCACATTAGAAGCATAGACAAAGGATTCACTGAGCGGGTAAAATGGGATTTCTGATTGCTGCTGGCTTAGGTTAGGAGACCTAGCCTTGGTG
Source organism: Monodelphis domestica (assembly GCF_027887165.1). NCBI lineage: Eukaryota > Metazoa > Chordata > Mammalia > Didelphimorphia > Didelphidae > Monodelphis > Monodelphis domestica. The sequence goes on along the minus strand of NC_077227.1, from coordinate 229,009,089 downwards.
CAGACAGGACTCTCTAAGGATCAAAGAGGGCATTGGAAAAGTTATTTGGCCTCTGAGAGGCTTTTAAAGATGGTTTCCATGACTCCACTCTGACTCAAAAGTTGTTCCATTCTGACCTTGGCTCTACTTTCATTCTAACCTCCAAGATTCTAAAGGTGCTTTTTATAGCACGTTTCTCGTGTACAAAATACTTTACATATATTATCAAATGTATACTGAAATAGGTCTTTGGGTAGAAAAGAGAATGTCCAGGTTCCTAGGAAATTTGACAAATATAATTTCTTGAAGTTAAAATTTAAAAAAAATATACAACAAAGGCATATGTTGGCTTATAATAGGCACCCAGGGTCTCTTTTATCTTTATCTGGGACATGCCATTGCACATGTCAGATCTGTTTAGGAACGAGTCCGCTTCACTATGACTGCACACTGACCTGAATGACCTTTGAAGGAAGATTTTGGTTCGGTGCACTCTTTTGTTCTCTGGAGGACAAAGGGAGCTGGTGCCCTTTACCAATACTATGTGACCTTGGGCTGATTACTTAGGTTCTCTCAGCCTCAGTTTCCTCATTGTGTAAAATAGAAATAACAAAAGCACCTATTCAAGAGAGTTGATGGAAGGATCAAATAAGATACTGTATCAAAATGATTTTACAAATCTTAAAAGTGCTATATAAATGCTAGTTATTATTATTACTATTATTGTTACTATTAGTGTGTACCTTCCTTGTTTGTTTCATCAGAGTGTATTTATATATGTATTTTTGTATTTTATTGTAAAGCTACACAAAATGAAAGGGAAGGGAAAATTGGTGGTTTAGTGTTTAATAAATCTCTTAACTTAAATGTTATCACTATAACCTCCATATTTTTCCTCCTCCCCAAAATAACTCATCTGGAAACAAGGCCTTCGCTTAGAGAATGAAGTAAATTTGGCTTACCCTGATGCCTGCTTATTTTATTATACTCCTTTGTGTAATCACTCCATTTGTAAAATAAGAAAACAATTTATCTGTTTCAAAATTTTAGGGTCTGGGTTCTTTTCTTTTCTTTTTGTTCTTTTTCTTTTCCTTAAAAAAACATCTTTGTCTTCTGTCTTGGAATCAATACTGTATATGGGTTCCAAAGCAGAACAGTGGTAAGGGGTAGGCAATGGGGGTTAGGTGACTTATCCAGGGTCACACAGGTAGGAAGTGTCTGTGGCCAGATTTGAACCTAAAACTTCCCATCTCTAAGCCTGGCTCTCCATCCACTGTTACCCCCTGGGTCATTTTCTTAATCTTGTTTTTATTGCTTTTATTTTCATATGTAGTAAGCAAAGGAAGATTGCAAAATGATTCTGCAAAATGAACTGCATTTGATTGACAGGGCCATGTGGCAGAGAATCCCATGGGAGCCTGGGTCAAGGTTCTAAGGTCCCAACTGAAAAACCAGACTTCTGGGAGAAGCTTTGGGAGTTAGCTGTGATCCATCTTTCTAAGATTTCTGGCCCTTTGTGAGATACCAGCCTGAGAGGAGAAAAACTGCTTTTACTGGCTACTGGCAGCTGGACAGAAGACTAAAGAACCATCTTTTCTCTGCGGGACCTACTTTGGACTTTACCTCTGGGATCTTGGCTCATTGACTGGATTCTGTGTTGGGAGGTTCTGTTTGGGGGAACTTAACTTATTTAGCCTAGATAAGATAGCCGTTAGGATTGTATTAAGGGAATTTAGGTTTGGGGATAAGGTTAAGAACTTTTCCTACTCCTTTGTTACCCTCCTTCCTCTCCCATCCCCATCGATAAACTTAAAATATTTAGATGTTTCTCTCTTGTCTCTTTCCCTTAAACAATCGCATAATAACACATATCATACTATTTATGAATATATCCCTTCCACTTCTCTTATTCAACAAGCCTTGTCTTATAACAAAGATTTTAAATGAAAGAGGAAAAATAAAGCCTAGTTCAGCAAACCAGCCACAGCAGACAATCAACCTTCTACATCTATAACTTCTCACTTTTGGCCCGAGTAAGGAAAAACCATTCACATGTACACTCACTCCACTGATTACCTTGCCCTGATACAGTATTGCTGAATTTATGTCTGTTTTCCCCTTAAAAGTATGTAATTAATTTGTATTGTATTGTTTACCATTAACTTTTCTAAAATACTTTTGAAAAGGCATGTTGTTGTTCATCCTTTGTTTTCAAAGAGGACCAAGAACATCAAAGTGTCCACTTTCTTGGATTCCCTTGGGGCAGAGCTGTCCAAAGTCCTCAGCCTCCCTCTTTCTCCAGTCACCCAAGTCCAGCAGCAGGACAGATTTCAGGGTGATGGGCGATGACCTGGGCTGCAGCAGATGATCTTGGCTTCATCAGTGTTTGACCAAGCTCCAAGCCCTCCACAGCACTCGCTTCAGCCTCTTTCATGGCCGTTGGAATGAATTGTTCTCATCTGCCCATTCCAATGGGGGAAGTCTTCGCATGCTTGGAGCACTCATCCCTCTCACTCACCAACAGGTTTGGGGGCTCTGAGTGATCCTCAGCACAAACCAGGAACTGTAACTGTCACTTATACTACATGGAGATAAGTAGTAAGAGGGAAAGAAAAGGTAGGTATCAGAACTGATCCCCCATCATCAGGAGAACATAAAGAAAATATAACAGGGATCAGCATGGCAAATCTTTGAGTCAAGAGAGTGTGAAGCAAGATAGATAGATAGATAGGTAGATAGATAGATAGATAGATGACAGTTGGATAGATGGATGGATGGACAGATAGAAAGATGGATAGATAGATAGAGATAGATAGATGACAGTTGAATAGATGAATGGACAGATATGTGAATAGATAGATGGATAGACAGATGGATAGATAGATAGATAAACAGATGGATGGATGGATGGACAAATAGACAGATGGATAGATAGATGGATAGACAGATAGATGGATAGAGATAGATAGATGACAGTTGGATATATGGATGGACAGATAGATGAATAGATAGATGGATAGATAGATAGACAGATGGATAGATGGATGGATAAATAGACAGATGGATAGACAGATAGATGGATAGATAGATAGAGTTCAAGTTCTTTTTTTTTTTTTTAAATAAAAACCCTTACCTTCCGTCTTGGAGTCAATACTGTGTATTGGCTCCAAGGCAGAAGAGTGGTAAGGGCTAGGCAATGGGGGTCAAGTGACTTGCCCAGGGTCACACAGCTAGGAAGTGGCTGAGGCCGGATTTGAACCTAGGACCTCCCGTCTCTAGGACTGGTTCTCAATCCACTGTGCTACCCAGCTGCCCCCAGAGTTCAAGTTCTAAGAAGGTAGGGGCTTTAATATCTTGGATTGGAGGTTGGAAGTCAGTGAAATTTAGTAAATCATTAAAAGGTGAACACTCTGGAGCAAAGATCCCTTGGATAGGTTCCAAAGAGGAATCTGACAGAGCTCAGCAAGGCCAATGACCCTGATGAAGGCTAGATTCTCACATTCCCTTTTCAGCTTCCTTCCCTTCACCAATATTCTCTCAGCTCTCTTCCTCCTCTCCCCCACCTAATCTTTCCCAGGCCATGCCCAGTACTTTGAATGATGTATTTTGGATTGTGATCCAAATAAGAGCTGAGTGTCTTGACTAATTTATACTAAAGTGTGAATGATAAATCATGAGTGATGCTCTCTAGGGAGATTAGTATTTTAACTGGGAAAATCTCTTAATCCCAAAGGAAAGAATGAACCTAAATGTAGAACTTCAGGCTGATAGGGGAAAAATAAGTTATTTTACACAAATACAGGCTTACCATGGATGGCCTTGGCTCTTTTTTGGGCTATTTTGCCTGTTGCTATTTCTTAGTCATCCAGAGCTGTGCCACATTGTTTTAAGATTTTTTTTTTCAATATAAGTTTTAAGTTAGCTTAACTTACTTCAACAAGTGGTCCAAGGGGGCTTTAAAAATACTCTTTTTTGGTAGTGCCAGACAGGCTCTGCAGGGCCAGCTGCTGTTTCCAAACAAGCAGCAACTTCTAAGAGTTCACCCCTTGGAAAGGACTGATTGATGAATTTTTCAGTTGGGTTCTCATGAAGGTAAACTCACTGGCATCATCTTTTCAGGTTAATGTCAGGTAGAATACAGAAACACTGCAGTTGGGTTGTTTTTCAGTTGTGTTTGACTTTGTTACTCCATTTGGGGACATTTATTTCTCTAGCTTATTTTATAGATGAGGAAACTGAGGTCAACCAGGTTAAGTGACTTGCCCAGGGTCATACAGCCAGAGGCCAGATCTGAGGCCAGAATTGAACTCATGAAAATGAGTCTTCTTGACTTTCAGCCCAGGGCTCTATCTACTTACACATCCTAGCTGCTTTACTGCAAACATACTATCTAGGAATATTGGTGAATCTTGCATATTATATTTATGAATATGAATTTGTAAAGCTCAAAATTTATTTTCCCAATTATACATAATATAATAATTTTAAACATATGTTTTCTAAAATTATAAGATCCAAATTGTATCCCTCCTTCCCTTTTCTCCTCTCTCCCTGAGATAGTAAGCAATTTGATCTGGATTATACATGTATGATTGTACAAAACATATTCCCAGGGGGCAGCTGGGTAACTCAGTGGATTGAGAGTCAGGCCCAGAGATGGGAGGTCCTGGGTTCAAATTTGGCCTCAGACACTTCCCAGCTGTGTGACCCTGGGCAAGTCACTTGACCCCCATTGTCTAGCCCTTACCACTTTTCTGCCTTGTAGCCAATACACAGTATTGACTCCTAGATGGAAGGTAAGGGTTAAAAAAAACAACACATATTCCCATATTGGTTATTTAAATGAGATTCTTGAGGCTTTCCTGATTCTGATACATGTTCCTGTGCATTCCAGGGGACTATTAATTTAATTTTAAAAACATTTTTCCCATGGTTAAATGATTTATGTTGTCTCCCTCCCCTCTCTCTGCCACCATCACGGAGTTGACCTGCAATTCCACTGGGTTATACATGTATTATCATTCAAATCCTATTTCCATATCATTCATTTTTAAAATCATCTTTTAACCCCCCACCCCCAATTCATATACCTATACAAACAAGTGATAAATCATGTGTTTCCTTCTGGATTTCTCCTCCTCCAGTTCTTTCTCTAGATGTGGATAGCATTCTTTCTCGTAAGTTCCTGGGGCTATTTAAAGAAGCACACATCACATACAACCAGCCAGCGGGCCAACATTAATTTTGGGGTATCTCAAGATAAATATCCCTCCCCAAAATTGAAAATCTAAAACTTGGCTGAGGGGTGAAGATATTCCTGGCTTGGCCTTTCAGGATCATTACTTCGATGTCTTTATAAATAGCTCCATACTTGCCTTTTTTTAGCCACTCAACCACAGACCGACTTTGTAACGCTGACGACAGTCCTGTCTGTGATTTTGCCAGTGTGACACTCCACGGCCCCCAGAAAGCTGATGAGATCAAAGTCAGAACTACAAAGGCAAACTACAAAGTCAGAATTCTATCTTGGTGGTCTTATCTGGATGTTAAAACTGATAGAAAACCTCCACTGCTTTCCTTGGCTCAAATTGTGTTTGTATCATTCCATCATCACAGCCGATCACGGTGGTCTGTGATCAGCTACAGAGTTCTATCTGACAGGACAGAGTGGAAAGAATGCAGGAGCGAGAGACCAGGGTTCTGATGCCACTTCTGGCATTCATTAATTAGTTATACGACCATGAGCAAATTTCATTTCATCCCTCTGGGTCTCAATGTTCTTGTAAAAAGAAGCTCTTTGATTAGATCCTTAGAGAGATTTTCAGGTTTGTAATGAGTGCATACCTGGCTCTTCTTTAGTAATCCGCTTAGGAGATAGGAAAGGCTCAGAAAAGGAAGTAGAAAAGAAAAAAAATGTTAAGAAATCTAGTGCTATTGGTCCTGGCTTCAAATCTGGCCTCAGACACTTCCCAGCTGTGTGACCCTGGGCAAGTCACTTGACCCCCATTGCCTAGCCCTTATCACTCTTCTGCCTTGGAACCAATACACGGTATTGATTCTAAGACACAAAGTAAGGGTTAAAGGAAAGAAAGAAATCTAGTGTTATTATGCTAGGATTTATTTTTAATGTATGATTATTACTAAGAAAAAGAAAACAAATATATCAAGGAACACCTGGGCATGCAACCTTATAATGGTCACGATAAGCCTAAAACAGACATCAACTTCATTTTTTTTTCAAGTGTCTGTTGCGTACCAGAAATGATGCTGGACTACAAAGCTAAAAATAAAACTGTCTGTGTACTTTAAACACTTACTACATTCTATTCTTCTGTCATTTTAGACAGTCTGCTGGATGTAAGATGTCTTGGAGTTGTTTTGTTTGTATTTCTCCATCAGTAGTTTAGAGCATTTTTTATGTACAGTGAGGATCATTTTAGTGTTGTGACTTGAAATCTAGATTTAAATGATCATCAAATAAAATTCTCAAGTCAGTCTGGAAATTATGGAGATTTTAATTAATAGAGAGAAGAAATTAAGGAAAGGAGAGAGAGAGAAAGAGAGAGAGAGAGAATTAATTTAAACTGCTCTGGCTCAGGCTGAGCCAAGCAGTAGTTAAAGGCCTAGGCCAAAGTGGCCTCCCTGAGCCTAAGGGAGAAGGAGTCAGTCTTATCACTCACCACGAGACCATCTCCAAGCAAGCTCCAGTCCTCCACTGAATCTCCTGAACTGAGTTCAGAATCTAACTCAATTCAGCTCTGAACTCAATTGCCTCCTGACTTTTTACCCCTTCCTTTTAAAGAAATTTTCTCTTATGTCACCTCCCCTAAATTTTTACATCTACCAATCACAGTAGACACTTTTTTCCATGACTGCTCATTCTTAGTTTTCACCTTCTCTGGTTAGATTACATCTTCTGAGTATTTCACACCTCTTTGTTAAGCTTGCCTTTTGTAAATTACTTGACCTTTTTGTGATTAATTTAACCTTTATAGGTACTTAACACCTTTTTGTATTAGATCTAAAAATAGACCTATCTTAAGGTTCTAGCTTTACTATAAGGTATGAGTTAGGGACTTTCATTGTTCAATCAGGAGTTTACAACTTTATCTTACCCTAAGGCACTGTCTGAGTAGGGTGGAATAATTTTAAAAGTTCCCAATACATTCCTGATTCTTGTTAGACCAAGTATCTCCATTGTTACAATAAGGGAATAGCTAAACCAAATCTTCTAAAGAACAGTCTGAGTACTTTTTAAGATTCACAATACCTATATATGGCTTTAATTTCTTCATCTGAAAATTGTTCATATTTTTTGCCCATTTATCAGTTGGGGGATGGCTCTTATTTGTATACATTTGACAAAGTTCTCTATGTATTTTAGATATGAGACTTCTATTTGATCATCTTGGAAAATTTCTTCCAATTTTCACTTTCCTTCTAATCTTGGCAACATTTGTGTTGTTTATAAACAAAATCTCTTTGATTGGATGTACTCAAAATTATCCCTTTTATATCTCACAATGGTCTCCATCTCTTATTTACTCATGAATTATTCTCTTATCTATAAATCTGATAGTTAATATGTTTCTCATTCTTTAAATTTGCTTACGATACATTTTATGTCTAGATTATGTATCCATTTTTATCTTATCTCAGTGAATGGCAAATGACAAATGTTCGAGGGGATGTGAAAAAGTGGGGACACTAATACACTGTTGGTGGAACTGTGAACTGATCCAACTATTTGGGAGAGCAATTTGGAATTATGCCAAGAGAGCTATAAAACTGTGTATACCTTTAGACTCACCAATACCATGGCTGAGTCTGTTTCCCAAGGGGATCAGGGAAAAAGGAAAAGAACTTAAATGTTCCAAAATATTCATGGCAGCTCTCTTTGTGGTGGCCAAGAACTGGAATGTGAGGGTATGTGATGTCCATTAGATTGAGGGGAATGTATAAAAAAATTGTGGTATATGATTGTGATGGAATACTACTGTGCTGTAAGAAACAAAGTGATTAATTTTTTTAAAAAAGCTTGCAAACAACTACATGAGATAATGAAAGGAGAACAATATATCTATAGCTACAGACTTAATATTTAAAGAATAACTAGCAAATATTAATCTACAGAGAATTATGAAGTAAAAACATGAAAGACATAATCTGAATATACATATGTTTGCTGGATGATGCTTTGTGTGGTGTGCGAGGGAGAAGTTGAGATACCTGGAAATAAATTCTATTAATAAAATAAAAAAACAAAAGCAAACAGAAACCTTACATGCGATTGGTAGGACCTGCCAACTTATTCTCTATTGGCACAGTCTTTGAGAACCCCAGAGCCACTTCCATATTAGGAGTAAGAATTTAGTGGAAAATTGATTTCAACAGTTTTTATGGTTTGATCAAGGAATCTTGTAAAATCTTAACATATGCAGGAGAGATGCCTTGTTGGGCAGTTGTGTTTTTGTTCTACTGAGTCAATTACTTCCTTGTAATAGGCTGGGACAGAATGTTACAAACAATGGAAGATACAATCATTTATCAGTTATTGTAAACTATTTTTGGGGAAGGGCAACAAGGGAGTGTTCAATTCTATAGAGAGGCTATGGATGGAACATTATATCCAGAAATGACTATGATATAAAATCAATAAATGCATTTTTAAAATGGCCTTTTGCAACAAATAGAAACTTGAGAACATTGAAAGCTTCTTTCACATGTTTTCTAAGATGTCATGCACTGCCATCTCCTATTCCTTTTTAAAAGCATACTTTATTTTTTTAATTAGTTAAAATCTTCTTGTTCTCCCCCAACAATCTCTACCCATTAATGTATGTATGTATAGTAGTCTCTCGGTGATCGAGAATGACTATTGTCTTTGTGCAGTTTCATCTACGGAGTATCCTCATGTGGCTTTGAAGTCCAAAGACTGAGGCGCAGAGTTTGTGGCACACGGGGCATGGGACGCCCGTTGTGATGGGAGGTGCGGTTGTGGCCTGGTGTTGGCATTCACATACAGCGGCAAGATGTCGACGTCGCTCATCTTCAAAGGTGGTGGCGGCATGGTTAATGTGGGTTCACCAGCTGCTTCTGACAGAGGCAGCGAGTTCTAGTTGCTTTGGTGTAATGCCAGCCCACTTCAAGTTGGACTTTAGCTGATCCTTGAATCTTTTCTTTGGTCGGCCTTGTTTCCTGAGTCCAGCTGACAGTTCACCATAGAATACCTGTCTTGGTATTCGCTGTGGGTCCATGCGGATGACGTGTCCAGACCATCGTAGCTGGGCTTTGAGGACCAGGACTTCAATGCTGGTGGAGTTGGCTCTGTCGAGGACTTCCTGATTGGTGATTCGGTCCTGCCATCGGATCCTCATGATTGACCGGAGGGAGCGTTGGTGGAATTGCTCCAGCTGTTTCATGTGCTTCCGGTACAGTGTCCATGTCTCACAACCGTACAGGAGCGAGCTGAGGACCATTGCGTTATACACTTTGAGCTTCGTCGCAGTGCTTACACCTCTGTGTTGGAGGACTTTGCAGCGCAGCCACCCGAGTGCCTGGCTGGCCTTTTGGATCCTGGCATTAATCTCGTGGTCTAGGGACCCTTTGTTGGCGATGGTGCTGCCCAGGTACTTGAAAGTGTTGACGTTAGAAAACTGCGTGCCATTGATTGTAATGCACAGCTGGTTAGTTGGCCTCCCTGGTGCAGGTTGGAACAGCACCTCTGTTTTGCTGAGGCTGATAGTCAGGCCAAACAGTTTTGTTGCGGTGGAGAACCTGTCCACAATGGTTTGGAGATGATTTTCTTGGTGGGCCATGAGAGCACCGTCATCTGCAAAGAGAGCTTCCAGGATGAATCTCTCTGTTGTCTTTGTTTTTGCAGTCAGGCGGCGAAGGTCGAATAGTGAGCCATCCAGTCGGTATTTGATGTAGACGCCCAGCTCTAGATCCATCACAGCATGTCGTAATACTTGGGTGAAAAATAGGTTGAATAGTACTGGAGCGAGGACACAGCCTTGTTTCATGCCATTGGAGATGTTGAAGCGATTGGAAGTCTCTCCACCAGATAGGACTTCCCCTGTCATGTCGACATGAAAGAGCTGGATCAGTTTGACGAATTTTGCTGGGCAACCGAGCTTGCTGAGGATCACCCACAATGCATCCCTGTTCACTGTGTCGAACACCTTTGTCAGGTCTATGAAGACAATGTAGAGAGACTCAGGTTCTGCTCAAGGCATTTTTCCTGCATTTGCCTCACTGTGAATATCATGTTGATGGTGCTGCGATCTGGTCAGAAGCCACATTGTGATTCAGGAAGGTTCTGCTCTGAAACAGATGACAGGAGTCTGTTGAGTATAACACGGGCGAGGATCTTTCCGGCAGTGGAGAGTAGTGAGATGCCTCTGTAGTTGTCACAGGCTGCTCGTGAGCCTTTGTTCTTGTATAGGGCTATGATGGAGGCATCTCTGAGTTCTGGGGGCACGTCTTCCTCTTCCCATATGCTGGTCAGCACTATGTGGAATGCCTGGAGCGCCTTTCCATTTAAGGCCTTGTACACCTCGGTTGGGATCCCGTCTTTACCGGGTGCCTTGCCTGCACTCATTTGTTTGATGGCTTTTTGGACTTCCTCTATTGAAGGAGGGACATCAAGTTGTTCAATGGAGCAGTTTTGGGAGATCTGGTCAAGGGCGCTTTGGTCAATTGAAGAGGGTCGGTTGAGAAGCTGACTGAAGTGTTCTTTCCACCTATTGCTGATGCCTTTTTTATCTTTGATGAGAGTGTCACCATCAGAGGATAGCAAGGGAGTGGTGGTGGGTTTTGATGGCCCATAGACCATCTTGAGGGCACTGAAAAATTGTTTGTAGTTTTTCATATCAGCAAACCGCTGGATTTCTTTTGCCTTTTTCCCCCACCATCGGTCTTGCAACTTCCTGATCTCACGCTGCGCCGTGGCTTGGAGAGACTTGAATCTGTCCTTTTTAGGAGCAGAGTTTGGGTTATTTTGCCACTCCATAAAGGCTTTGTTCTTCTTGCTCAATAGGTCTTCAATAGCAGTGTTGTTCTCGTTTGAACCAGTCCTGGTGGTTGCGTTGTTTTGGGCCTGGGACTGCCTTTGATGTTTCCTTCACTGCGTCTCTGAACTGGTTCCATTTCTCGGTTGAGCTTCCAGTGAGTGGTCCCTTGGCAGACAGCCTGTTGTCCAGGCAGGACTGGAATGTTTGCAAATAAGATGGATCTCTAAGACGACTCGTTGTAAAATGCGCGAACTGTCTGGGCACGTTTTAGATGGCGAGGCGCAATGCACATTTGAAGAGTCGCTCTAACCAATTGGTGGTCTGTCCAGCATTCAGCTCCTCTCATGGCGCTGGTGATCTTTACATCCTGGATGTTTCACCGGCGTACAATGATGTAGTCAACGAGATGCCACTATTTTGATTTTGGGTGCATCCACGTTGTTTTATATTTGTTTGTCATTCTGAACACAGTGTTCGTGATGGTGAGTTCGAACTCTGAGCATTTGCTGAGGGTGTATAGGGTGTTCGGGGAGGGGTAGTATCTCTGGTATGGAGGGCCTGTCGTGCCCTCCTAAGGCAGCTCTCCAGCCTCTGACCCCCACCTGACACCCAGCTCTCACTTGTGGCTCCCAGTAGCTGCTAGCATGTGGCAGTGGCCACACCCTGGGCAACGGCTTCGACAGGCTGGCTAAACCTTGTGAGGGTAGCCATCAGGTTGTCAACCCCTGGTGAACCAGGGCTTTGCTTACCCAGCATGTGAAGACTGCTTCGGCCGAACAGACGGAAGAAACCAATAAGAAGATTCAACGGCTGAGAGGGCGATGCAGCAAAGCACTGTGGAGTGCTTAGGGCGTATTGGAGCACAAAGGACAACACGGCCATCCAATGCAGCTGAGGAAGTCTCCAGGTGTAACAATTTTTCGTGCCACTGGATCCAGGCTTCCAACGCCGAGAGAGTGGGACTGTCTCTGTGCACCGACTTTTCCACTTAAATCTCCTTCACCCACAAGTGTCTTTGTGCACTTCAAGACCTGCGGCGATGGGGTAGTGGTGACGCAACAGGTGGAGGTGACCACTGGCAGTTGCAGTCAGGATCCTACACATAGGAGGCCCATGGACCAGTGGTTGCTCGGCCCTGTGGGCAGCAGGGATGTTCGGCAGCATCCTGGGCGAATGAGCAGCCCTCTCTAGGACAGCACTGCTCACCCTAATCAAGGGAGGGGACTAGAAAAGGTGTCCCAAACATTGCCTGCCCTACAAACACCCGGTCAGCACACCGCGGCTGGCGGGTCATCCCTTTAAGTGGTCGAAATCAAAGAAAAAATACAAAGAAACTCCTACTAGGAGCATGGAACATCAGGACATTACTTGACAGAGAGAATACCCCAAGACCTGAGAGAAGAACAGCTCTAATCGGTAAAGAACTGGCACGACAGAACATCGACATCGCAGCCTTAAGTGAAACACGCTTACCAGAAGAGGGATCACTCAGCGAACCCACCACTGGATACACCTTCTTCCGGAAAGGTAGAGCCTCAAATGAAGACAGAATCCACGGTGTTGGCCGGGCCATCAAGACCAGTTTGCTCAAACAGCTGCCAGACCTGCCTGTGGTCATCAGCAAGAGGCTCATGAAGATCCTTTTGCCTCTCAGCAAAGACCGGTATGCCACAATCATCAGCGCATATGCCCCTACACTGACCAGCACAGAGGAGACCATCGAGCAGTTCTACTCTGACCTGAGTGCCGTCCTGCACTCAGTGCCCACCAATGACAAGCTGATACTACTGGGAGACTTCAACGCCCACGTTGGCCAGGACCATGAAAGATGGAAAGGAGTGCTCGGCAAACACGGCGTGGGCAAAATGAACAACAATGATCTACTGCTACTCAGCAAATGCTCAGAGTTCGAACCCATTAATGGAAAACTAAAGAAAGCCCCATTACAAACACACATAGTAGTTCATCAAAACAAATGTCCACAGCGGCTACATCCAAAGTTCTGTTCTTTGTCTTTCACTCCTCTCAGAGGAGGCGGGAACAGGTTTCATCTTTGGTCCTCTGGAATCATGGTTGGTTATCGTGCTGATAAAAGCTCCTAATTCTTTTCTATCTTCCATCACATTTCTGTACCATAACTTCCATTCCCCAATTTATAGACACCCCTTCAGATTTCAATTCTTTGCCACAACCTTAGAGTTTGTTTTGTTTGGGATTAATCCCTCCCTTAATCTAAGCTCCGTTTAATGTCCTCTCTCCCTTTTCTCTCCTATTTCCCTACTGATTGAATGTGTGTGTGTGATGTTTGTGTGTGTGTATTAGTCTTTAATTATTCTTTCTTCTAATCACTTCAGATGTAGTGCTCTTCTAATCCTGGTCCGTCTTATGACCTACCTGAAAAACCTAAACAAAATGTGTTTTCTGTATGACTGTGTGTCATGATCTGGGTAACATACATTCTGTATCCACTATATTAGTATTATTTCTTTATCAAGTGTCTACAATGTGCCAGGAATAGTGCTGAGAATAAAAAGATAAAAATAAAACAATCCATGTTCCTTATAAATGTACATTCAGCACGTGGGTAAGGCGTATCAACTTGTTCGCTGCTGGCAAAGCCTTTGAGAACTCCAGGGTTATCTCCATAGTAGGAGTAGGAATTTAATGGAAAACTGGCTTTGACAAATTATTTCTAAATGTGCCTGTTGGCCATGGGGCCTTTATTTAGTATCTAATGTATCAGAAGATCAGATTAGTTGATAGCCACTTTGAGAGTCACAGAGAACGTGGTTCAACAGACCAGATAGGGGAAAGATGATGGAAAGAGCCAGTATAGTTAACCTGAAGAACATCTTTTTTTGAGCATATAGGGATTTCCTTTCAGTTCAAACCCTTATTTTACAGAAGAGGAAACTGAGGCCCTAGAGGTTATGACATGTTCAAGGGGACAAAGTGGTAAGTGGCACCATGTTTGACTGTACTACCTTGCTCTTTTGGAAACAATCCAGACCTAATGTGTTTCCAAGTAGCTGAAGGGTTATGATGTAGCAGAGAGATCACACCCATTTTACCTGGCCCTAAATAAAGTAAGTAGGAGAGAGAGCACTGGCCTTGGAGTTAGGAAAGCCCAAGTTCCAATCTCATCTCTACCACATTTACTAGCTATGTGACTTAGTGGCAAGTCACTTAAACCTCTTTTGAGTTTTGGTTTCTTCATCCTTAAAATGGGGACAATAATGCCTATGATAATAATTCACAGGGGCATAAGGATAAAATGAGATAATACATGTAAAGTAATTTACTAACCTCAACATTTTATAGAAATAGCTGCTATAATTAAGAAGACATCTTTAGTGCAATAGAAATGCCATTATTATCATCTGCATTTTACTGATGAGGAAACTGAGGCTCAGGGAGATTTCCTTGATGATGGTCCCCAAACTAGTAAGTGCTAGGGCTGAGATTCAAATTCAACTCTCCTCACTCTGACCCAAGTGCTCCTCTTCACCCCAGCAAACGGCTTTCCACCGCTGCCATCAGGGCAGAGCAGATGTGTTAAAGTGGGTAGGCCTGCACGGCATGCTCAGTGGGTGCCAATGACAGAAAACCTAGTAATGTTCAATCAGTCACATATAATTATAGTTTTAAATGAAAGATAATTTGGTGGCCAAGTCTTTCAAGAGGGAAAAGTATCAATTGTCCTGCTTAGTCTCTATAATAAATCAGACAACTGAACCATAATGTGAGTGATATAACAAGAAAAAGAGAGATTTCAGGTATTTGGAACTGACACGTTTATTATTTTTCTTTCAGCTAGAACAAATACACATAAGATGTTGGTAAAAAGTAAGCCCTTTACTGCTTTGTTAAAAATAAAATCCACATATAAAGCTTTTTAGCAGAATTTCAAAAGCAATAAAACACATTTTATGTCTACAATACGTGTTCTAGTTTTTGATACATGTGTTGTCAAGTTGATACAACTTATTCAGTACTTGCCTATACAAAGGAGAAACAAACTTCAAGACATGAGGGGAAAAATACATGCATTTCACAAATGAGACAAGTATCTACTCTTTAAATCTGTCAATAAATAATCCATAGTATAAAAATCCTTAACTCTGTATAGTTTAAATTAATGGCAGTGCTGATTATTATCATAATGAAACAAAGAACACTAATATAGCTGAGCATATGTACATTTTAAAAAATCTGAAATGAATTGGAAGTTTTTGTTTTCTAAATAATTCTGGAAGAACCAAAGTTCAATGTTACACAATAAATTAACACCTTAAAGTTCTAGCCCAGCTAGAAGTCATCAGTCCTAAAAAGTGACTTGCCATAGTTAAAGGTTTGCATATAAAGGATATAAATCTTAGGCCAAGAAATGAGTAAAGTTCATGACTAAATGTTTAAGTCACTCTCTTAAAGAAGAATCACCATAGATATATTAAATAATTATAATAATAAAATGGTTTCCTATAGGAGGGAGATAGAAACTGAAATTGATCTTTGATATATAGAATAACTTTATTCATTGCATAAACTGTCTTGGGTTCTACAAAGAGTTATAACTTAGAACAAACATGCTGAAATATTAATTATATGTTCGTGACCTTATCAGTTCTACCCAAAGTCTTTATCAAAGAAGACCCACTGTAAATATTAAAATGGATTTTTGCATAAAGTTTCCTCCATTCAACTTTAAACATGAAAAAAATGAGCAATATCTAAAGCAATTTCCAATCTAGGAGCTCAGTTATATCATTTTAGGCTACTGAACTAAGCTTTTTTTTTTTTGGTACCCAACTCTTGAATCAAAGCAGTTCATGTACAGAGTTGGGGCAAGAAGAGGTAGAAGAAATGGAGGAGGCATAGTATTAAGGTGGAAAAATCAGATAGTACAGAGTCAACAAGAAAACGCAGGCATAAAGAATCAATGATCACCACGATTGCTGCTGAGCAATCTGTCTTAATTAGTAGAATATATACAGACCAAGTGATGAGCTGGATTTACTAGATGTTCCTATCATTTTGATAGAAAGGTAAAGACACAGCTATTCAGGCAACCAAGAGGACAAGTGTCAAAGACATAATCCCCAAACTGGGAACTAGGTTAAACACAAGTATATGTTAATGCCTGAAAAAAGTCTTAAATGGGGGATTTAAACATATTTTGCTTTTTGTTATACAGACATAGCCGATCTTAGAATCATAGAATTCAGAGCCAGAAGAAGTCATAGAGATTATCTAGGCCTCACATTATAGATACACATTGGCTCAGAGAGACTTACCCAAGATTGATAGCTGGTAGTGGAAGAATTGTACTACTCAGTTTTCCTTAGTCTTAAATCTAGTGCTCTTTCTAGTGGTTGTGCTATCTGAATAATTATTTTGAGGTATTGCAGATTTGAATCAAATGTACAATTAGCTGTTTAAAACAATCAAAAAGAAGGGGGGAAAGACAATTGTCCATTACCATTAGGAAGACTCCAATCCATCTTAAAATGGAAACTACAACACAGAAAAAGGTTGTTTGGATTTTAACGAGATTAATTATGTCATTCCCAAGATGTTATTGGGATGAAGAGTTTATTGTTTTTATGATCCTAATGAAATAAAAATAGAAAATATAAAGTTCTTTCATCCATAACCAAACTTGTAGTACCTGAGCATACCATGATTCCCCAAAGATGACAAAATGGATTTCTTTTGATGACAGACAGTCTATGTTGGACAGTGTTCTTCTTTTCCTTTCTTTCCTCTTTTACTCTAGCTGGTGAACAAGACTTATGTAACTTGAGGCAGAATTTAATTTCTATTTTTTGTAGCCTCAGTCTTTGGGTCTCTTTCCTAGTGGTGATATCTGTGTTTTTCTTAAGATATCTATGTTTCACATAATTTGTACCAGCTTTGGGTTCTCTACGGGAAAGAATCTTTGCTCGAGTAGACTCCCCATTAATGAAGGATGATAGAAGTCAATGGTATGAGTGTTAATATAATCCAACATAATACAAGTTTTGACCAAAATGGACACAAATCCTCAAGGTGAGAAAGATAGCTGGAGATGGATGCTCTTCTTCCATATCTCTGGCACCTTTCAAATCATTAAGAGTCCAGCTCCCCAAGCTGACCTTATGGAAGTTGTCCCTGAAACCTTTCATGGTCTATATGTTGAAATGAACTGTCTTGATAAAGGGACATATACAAGTTGTGTGTTTCTTTTTTGTGTTGACAACTTTATCTATCATTCCTGTCCCAGGATTCTACCATACTTTCCATATCATGTTTCTGGAACATGTTTATGATTCCAAAAGGTGTCAAGTCCATTTCCATGAATTTTTAGGGACATAGTCCTGAGAAATCATCTAGTCTAACCCCCTCATTTTAGCAAATGAGGAAACTTTTTATAGAAGTGACCAATGTATTCTTAAATCCAAAATCTGTACTTCAATAACAGTCCTCATCATTAGGTGATATGAATTTGTAGCCTAACAGTGCATAGGGAGATTGTCAGAATCAGAGTTGGAAGGGAGTTGCCAAAGGTCATATTGTTAATGGTGGAACAAAGAATACAAAGGAGTTTCTCTACATCCTTAGCATAAAATGCTATCCACTAGGTAATTCTGCATCATGAAATTTTCAGGAGTATTCATAGAATTGTCATAGTAGAAGATCACATCATGCAATTCTGGTTCTAGTTTAAGCTAAGGCCTACTAAAGAAAGATATTATTAAAATATTTTGGAAGGAAATCTTTTATCCTTTATAAAAGACAAGTTTTTTAAAGGTAAGCTGGGTACTGCTAATCACCTTTAATTAGATCAGCAAAATATTTAAAATCTGAACAAAGGCACAAATTTGATATTAGTGAAGTGGAAGTAAAATAATCTCCATTTTATTACAATTTGTGAATTCATGACAAGCTTGCTATTAAAACTCTACTTTCATCTTTAAAACAAGTAGTGCTCCAATTTTCTCAGTGTTCTTTTAAATGATTCAAAGAACACACATAAAATAATTATACATTTTGTTGATCTTAGAGTTAGAAATATGAAATTTTGTAGGCCTAAATTACAAAAAAGTTGAAGATACATTATCAATACTATCTCATTAGGAGGTGATGCTTCAATTGAAATTTCATTCAAACTGTTTATCAGTTTGATGGCCTATGACTGTATTTATGGACAATCAACTAGTTAATGGTATACTGGGCCTTATAAGGAAGTTGTTATATGTTTATTTTAGATGCCTATTAAAATTAAAACCTATTTTAGTAACAAGTAATTTAAA
Source organism: Monodelphis domestica (assembly GCF_027887165.1). NCBI lineage: Eukaryota > Metazoa > Chordata > Mammalia > Didelphimorphia > Didelphidae > Monodelphis > Monodelphis domestica. The sequence continues at coordinate 228,990,803 of NC_077227.1, read as the reverse complement.
AGCACTTTGAAAATGTAAAATGTCATTAATTGGGATATCATATACTTCCTCTCAGAATGGTAGGTAAATATTGCACTATCAGAAAGCTACACACTACTGTTCTAAACAGAAAGAAATTTGTTTTAACAAAAGTAAATTCCAGTAGTCTTCTAATTAGGGAGTATTAGTTATATACTATTCCTGTGTTGGAAATAATTATTATTCTTTTGATCAAACTCTTTGTTAAGTATGCACAGTAAAAAGAATCCCTACTAATATGATTAGATTCTGAAAGATTGTTAGAAATCTCTTTTAATTATACTTGAGAGAATAAGTATGAGGTCTGTTGCAAAGTAAAAATAAATATTTTCTCAGTAATCAAAAAAGGATTGTAATTATGATGGCACAAGGACCAAAAAATGAAAAAAAATGGCAGATATTAATATACATATACTAATAACCTAGTCTATTTCAAAATTGTATTAGTTTCTTTTTAGAATAGCTCCAGAGAGCATTGATTTATTTTATTCACAAAATGAAATCTGTGCTATTCTGGATGTGGTAGATTCATGAACTGTCAGAACTGGAAGGAACTTTATAGATACAATCCCTTTGTTTTGCATTCTCAGCAGGGGAAGCTGAGAGTCAAATGATTGAATTATCATAACTGAGTCAAGCAGATGTAAGTGCATTTTTAGTGAATTTGATGCTGAGATTTTTCTCTCTATATTTCCTATTCTTCAAATAGAGATTTATATTATGAAACAAAATATGTTTGTCTTTAATATTTTGATATTTCTGATTGCTTCACCAAAAATAAGAAAGAGGATGAAGGGCACATGGATTTTAAAAAGTTAGTTCCATTAGGACTAAGACATTTCAGATATTGTGAAGGTGAAGGTGAAGGATATTATTTATGCTAAGAGTATTTGGAGAAAATTTCATTATATTTTTAAAATAGAACCAAGTGAAAATTAATCAAACATGATTAGAAAAACATTTAAAAAATGACAAGTATATTTAAAACTTTTTAATGAATTATTTTTCTTTTTTAAGGCCAAGACCTGTAATTTCATTTGTGTGGGGAACACTCAGTAAGATGTTTGTTTTATCATCTGTAATCTCTCTTACGGCCTTTTGGAAATTATTGTGTTATTTACAGGCTTAATTTCTTTGTGAAATATAATTTTTTACTCTGGGCTACATGTTTATTTTAATGAAGTTAAAGTTAACATGGCTGAGAGCCTAATCATATTTTTATTCAAGTATAATTCATTCTAAAAGATAGGTTCCTATATGGTAACATAAATAGATGAGAAATTCAGGAATGTTTCTTACAAGTTAATTAGGTGATGTAGGCACCAACTGGTAATCTGAATACTTTTAAAATAAAATATTTTTTACAAATGATAGGTATAATTTAAAATGATTTTTTCAAAGCCAGATACATCATTTGGATATTTAAATTCTCCTTTCTAGCTTCCATTATTTTAAACTATAGGTCATCCAAATTTAGTACTTTAACATAGTCAGCTGGATATTGAAAATTCCCAAATGTGTTTCTGTATTTTGAAGAAAATATCTGACCTTTGGGTAGGAGAGGAAGAGGCATATGACAGGTATACATTATTTTCCTGAACTTAGCATGAAACTATTACAAAAGTTAATTTTCAAAGATTTCTTCTTGTAACCACAAAACATACACTCAGACTGAAAACTTATTAGATTTTTAAGTACACATATGCCTAAACTAACCCATTTTAAATTTGTTTTCAACTAAATATATCATTAAAATCTTTTGAGTGCTTCTGAAAGTTAGTATATTCATAATGACTTGATAGCAGAAGAGCAAAATTGAGTTCAAGATTACATGTGATAGGCAATCACTTTATAATTTAAAAAACCCAGAAAACTTATACTTGGTTATTTTATACAAACATATAACTATTATATATCTGTATATTCATATCAGAAATAGTGATTCAATAGAATATAAATTACATTGTGTACTTATCCATCTTTTTAGCTTATCAATTTTCTTAATAAATCTACTTGTGATTCTACTAATTATGCAATAATATATTTATGCTGTCCCATAAACAACAAATTTACCTTTAAATGTTTTAAGGAAATATCTTATACATTTACTATTAAAATATCTTTAAAGCATTTGCCATTCGAATTTTGTAAATCCTTGACTTTTATACCCAATACAAGTAAAGATATTTGTATAAAATAATAAAGAATATTAACTTTTTAAATAAAATTATTTTGAAGTATATACAAAGCCTAAATAATTTTTTCTTTAAATCTCTATTGCATTTTCATTAACAAAAGCTGGATTTCATGAGTCATCTCAGTTAATAAAAAAAAATTTTTTTACTGAAATTTTTTACTGAAATAATTAAAATTATAACTAGTGGGTATATATACACTTAGAATAAAGAAGAGAAAACATTTACTAGATATAATGTTGGAGCAAAGGAAGAAAATATTATTAAAAGGGACAAAATTATAAAATTGCAAATAGCAACATTTTAAGAATTAATTTCTAAATAAATCCAATATTTATTTTATTTCACGTATTATGTTTGATATAATGAAACTGCTGCAAGTGACTAGAAGAATAAAAAAACATTTCTGAGATATTGACATAACATGCACACACACAAACCTGTTTTATCAGAAATGTAGGAGAAGAAAGATATGAGAAAAGCACTAATAAAATAATATGCTTGTGAATCTGGGGAATCATCTTAGCATCTCCTTCATTTGAGAGCAACAAAAATAATTAATCCTTGTAATAGAGATAACAGTCTTGTTAAAGAAGAGGTAGCCCCCTTTAAAGTATATACCACTTTAATACTTTAATACTGCTCAAAAGCCCAGAGAAAAATTTTCAGACTTTCTCTGCAAGGGACAAAAATCTACATTTTCACAAAAAAATTCAAATTCTGCCTGTAGCAAAGGATTTTCCCCAGTGTTAGCAGTAGTTATTTTTAAAACAGAGTTGATGCCAAAGAAAGGCAGTGTGGAGGTGGATATTCCCTGAATAGCATGTACTGAAATTTATTATATCTTAATAGTTATAGCTTCATCCACAGGATAGCTTATAACTATTAAATGGGAAGTACTTCAGGAGGGACTAGCTAGCAACAGGTGGCTAAGAATTTTTAAGGTGCCTTGAGAATAAAACTTACTTCTGTGGTCCAACCAGTTGAAATAATTTTCTAGCCTCCTAGTACTATTATTCATAGATTCTGTGAAACAGGACAGAAAACTACAAAATTGGTACTTATTTTGCCCTTATTATATAAAATCAATCCATCTGATAACCTTTTTGAATTAGAAAGGAACCATGATCAAGGGAAAAATACTTTACACTTCTACCCTAATCTACTAAGTGTGTAATAATTGTAAATTCCTAAATTATATATTTTTCTATTTTTTGTTGTGACAATTTCAAATCCTGGAATAAAACAACTGTAAGCCATTTTAGTCTTTTAAAGCAATTTCTAAGTGGCTTCATAGTTTATTTTGAAAAAAGGCACCCATTTATAAGCTGAAGTCAAAGTAGAAAGCTATAGTCAGAATATTTTTTTCCTTTGGATTTAGGGGTGGCCATGTATCATGTTTGCTTCTGTGAAGGGTGCTAGATTTCTTCCTTACCCTTTTACTCTTTGGTATTTGATTTCAAACAATCAAATGAAATGCTGCAAAATGAGATGTTTTTATAATGTAGATGCCCACATAAGGGGAACTAATCTATTCTTCAAAAACATTCATCTTGGCAGCATAGAAACTTGAATTGGAAGGAAACTCAGAAATGACTTAGTTTACCTCCAAATCTACATAATGAATCCTTTTGACAACATTCCTGATAAGTGATTATACCTTCCTTAGTCAAGTGGTAAAGTGTAATAACACATTTTAGTCTTTGATGGGCTACACAACATTCCAAACAACAAAAGCTTTGTGGTCACCAAATCACAAGCATTTCTAGGCCATTTGTGTCTTAATTTGGAGTTATATAACATAACCACATTAAGTATTAGAACATAACCACATAACCTTTTCTCTTGGTCTTTCCTGAATGTGTAAATGTATAAAATCCCAAACAATAGTCTGATCCATTACAACAAGAAGTTCTACACAGATAGCACCAAGTAACCTTTTTGAAATAACAGCATTTAATAAATACACTGCATTCCTAACAGAGGTTTAAAAAAGTTGCAAACTGAGTCAGCATTTCCTAGATTGTCCTAAAACAAAGGTGATATCTGACATGTCCATCAAGATGATTAAATGACTGCCCCTAGATAAATACATTTGAGTTCCTCCTGCTTTGATTTGCATTGATTACAGTGTTACTAGGCAGGTAAATGGGGAAAAGGGTTGCCTAAATGTCTTTATTTAGAAGATAATCACTTCATTGAGCCAGTATAGAAGTTGTGAATAGCCCTTGAATACTCATATGTTTTAAAATAAATAAATAAATTTATTGTCATGGTTTCAGTAAAAGCTAACTAGAGCTCTAGTAATAAGATAATAACTCAAAACCATTTTGAAAAGCTGCCATCTTCAACTTCCTGCCAATTTGCTGGTCTCTAAAATTATTTACTTATCCATAAATTTTAATTTCTATGTGAGCAACAAGAAGCGGACAATGCACTATGGTGAAATATCAGCACAGTCAAGCCAATGTGTATGTGGCACAAATTTAAGACATGGATGGGCAACAGAAAAATGTTTGGGAGAAAAAAGAAAATTCACTCACAAATGTGAAAAAAATCAACTAAAAATGTGGTAAAAATGACAATGGATATGCTTATTCTTAGTTATCAATGTGGTCTATGAGTCACAAAAATGCTTCTGTCCAACCATTTTTAACTTACTTTTGCTAAGACATAATGAATGGAAAAGTTTATTTAAAATAACATTCTCATCCTTGCTTATGGTTGTGGGAGAATTTACACAGTTACATAGAATAAAATTCTAGTAATCTAAAATGTATTCTTTTAAAATTAATTTTAAAAACACAATGTTTAAGAAAATATAGAGCTTTAAGTAGAAGTTTAAAGGCACTGTTTTTTTTTTTTTCAAATTAAAAATCTAAAAGACTTAAAATTCCTATGTTATGTTCATTTGGTTTTCTATCATACCTTTTTTTCTTAAATTCACAAAATATGCAATATTTTAAAGAAAAAGGACTTCTTACAATTGGGGATTGTAACAAACGCCTTTTCAACAAAATAGCACCTTTATATTTTCTTTATCAAAACAAAAACTATTTTGCACTTTAATTTTAATTTCACTGGATTATGTGTTTATAATACATATAAAAATAATCTATCCAAATTCACTGTGGAACCTGAACAAGCATAAATATCAAAGTGTCAATTAGGAGGGGGAAATGTCTGTTTTCAAACTCCATAATGTATACCAGTACTTAAAAAAAATTAAAATGTCACATGTAATAATAACAATAATAATAGAATCATACAATTAGCCACTAAAATTTTAAATGACTACTAATCTAATCTCTTGCCTTGAAATAAAATGTAATCATAAATGTCAAAAGTACCCAAGTATCCCTTAGTGGGATGAAAAATAATTGTGAAACAGGTCACTTGAAAATCTTTGGAAAAATGGTTTATTAAAGCTTGATGAAGTGTTACGAAAAACTATGATAACACTACAAAGCAATATGTCTATTTTTGAAAAAAATACCTCTTTGCCGCAAACTGAAATTCAACTTATTGTAGGAAATCAAGTACTAGAATACTATTCATAAAGCTCACATTTCATTTCCTGAATAATGCAATTTCAAAATACATTTGGGGGGCTGAGTCTAAGATGAGTTAAAAAATGGATATGGATTTAAAAAAAGAAAAAGAAACACCTTTAGGGAATGATCTAAAAAGAAAATGAATTTTTGGTGAGATGACAGATTTTGTAAAAATCAAATAAAGTACACAAAGAAGAGCCTTAATAACAAGAAGAAAATGAACCAAATGTAAATACTATTGCCACAATGTCCAGAGGTGTAGAAACACATTTGACCTACACTATACTAGTCAATTATCTTTAAAATATAAGCATTCCACTAACATGTTCAAATCTTTAACATTTTCTTTTAGTCTTAAAAAACTAGAAGTGTTCAATCTTAAGCAGTAAGAGCTTTCCTTATTTTTTTTTTTAAATACATGTTGCTTTCACATATAAATCTGGGTCCTTACACATATTGTTATGTAAAAATAGGAAGCAGAATTACAGGTATCAACTATTTTTTTTTTAATATCTTCACCTATTCTTCATGGGTAGGAAGAAGCCAAATATTTTAGAAATAGTTGTATGAACTGTATTTCTTATAGTCTAACTACATGTCCTAGGTTCTCTGGAATAGTACCAAATTCAAAGGAAAAAAGTACTTTAAAAACTGAGATTTTGGAAAAAGGAAACAGTTGATTTTAAGTTTTAGGTTCAAAAAAATATGTTCATTTTAAGTCTAACAGAAGCAACATATGGAGCAACAGTATCTGGCCAAATTCCAGATTCATGAAATAGTATGAACAAACAACTTTAGACAAGGAAACGAAGTGCAATGGCAAGCACCTCACTAAAAATACAATTGGGAACAAAGAAATGGAAAAAAGGATAAAGGCCAGAAAGAATCACTTGCTAAAACTCAGAAGTCAAAATGCTATAGAGAATGACTGAAATCAGGTTTGTGAAGTGCTCTTACAGTGAAAAAGTTGCTCCTTTCCTCTTGAGATCCATTTCCAAAAGCAATTTATAAAGAAACTATCTTTTGGGGATATATTCAGTATGTCTATATTTTCAGGTGAAGTTGATTAGGAAAATGAACAGTTGAATAAAACCTACAAGGTAGTTGTGGAGACTTTTTTCTTTGGGTTAAGAATATTTGGAGTATCTTGATAAACATTTCTTTTCCAATGTTAATTTTTCCATTCCTTGAGCCCTAACAATTTAGAAACTGCCTCCTAAGAAAATTCTTGATTCAGTCATTTTCTGCTGTTAATTTTTTAAGAGCCAGTTCCCTAAAGAAAAGGACACACATACGAAAGATATATTTAATTATCATAGGGAAATAAATAGCAAATTCCAATATGATTTAGTAATATGACTTCCAAATTTATATACAAATTATTTAAAATGAAAAGATATTTAATAACACTGTAATACAATTCACTTACAAGATCATTATTTTCCATAATTTAAGTGGCTCACCCTAAATAAACTTAGCTATTTAGGAGTTAATAATTACTAGGAATTTGATTAAACAAATCTTTTCTTTTATTATTGGCCAAAAGAAGACCACACTGAATAATTAACAAATCCTGGGTAAAAGAAATGAGCAATAAATTAGAAATGGTCCCCTCATAAAAACATGTTTCCTGTTGAATTTTTAAAGTAGCTAACTGAAAGAGGTGAATAAGAACATACTAAATCGTAGTCATGCTCTTGTAAAATAACATTTGAGGATATATTTAAAATAATGTGACATTCAAAATAAATTTTGTCTTCTATAAATAAAATTATTACAATGCTACTAGTCTTTTAAAATAATTTCTCATACAATTAAAAGCATTCATTATGTAGTCACCAGAAATATTAGAAGCATTAAAATTAAGACAAAGTTCAAGGGGGAAATACTGGAATTCAAGGCAGGCATATTAGGATGTGCATGAAATGTTTCAGGAAAATGGAGATATAATTTATTAACTTACTCTGTTAGAGGTGTGACCCATAATTACTGGAAGGAGTTAATGAATTTCATTATATCTAATATATATATTTATTCAACTAAAAGGAGCTCATCTTATGAATAATGATAGACTCTGAAGAATCATGATTTCTTTAAGGCTAAAAAGCTGATCTTCAATTTCTTAGTTTCTTTCCTAAAGTATCATCTTTGTCCTTTTATCTCAATCACTGATATTAAGTTTCAAAAGAAAATAGAGTCCCAATTAATTAGAACTTATAAGCAGGTCAAGTTGCATATTTCCCAAACAAGAACATTCATTTAGTAAAAATGCAATGGGAGTTGGCAGGGGTGGAGTTGGTAGGAATTATGGTGTGGGACTAAATCTATATGCCACATTTATGGTAATTTGGTACACCTGTATTTCTTTTTGGTTTGTTCACATGCATTTTCATTATTTATTGAAAAAAGGCAGTCATTTCATCTTAACATTTTGCATATGGGAAAACTGTTTTTTCTTTCAGTGGCCTGAAAGCATGAATTTCAAAATGTAACTTATTACATAATATAGTTCGAATCTGTATTTTAATGGCACTAATTATAAGAGCATAATACATTAAATAGTGACATTTTGGTATTTATAATTAGGAGAGGGAGAATTTTGAAAAGGAAGGCATCATTATGGACTTAATTTGAAGCCTTCTTATAGTAAATTTTGATCATTTAGAAGTGGGTTATTAGTTTGTGGTTTAACTTAACCATTCCTTTCTCATTAGTGCTGTCTTTTGCTTATTTTATCTCTATAAAGCTCTTCCATCAGAAGACAGAATAAAGAAAAATTATATTTATCAGTTTCTAATGTTTACTTTAAACTACCATCAACCACATCCAACCACAACCAAAAGGATATTGTTTGAACTTTTTTCTTAACTATTTTCCTTTACTCAAGAAAAATCTCTTTAGGTCTGTATAGCAATTGCCTTATTTACTACTTTGCTGTGCAGTTAAAAAAAAAGAACTACCTCTAGAATAACTGTTGCTATTAATAGGAATTTTAATTAATAGTACAAATTTGTGTTTCATTTGCATATTCTGTGAACTGCTTGTGGATTGTGATAATTCATTCTAGGCTTTCCCATTATGACCTTGAATACCTAGTATACAAATAACCATCCCTGACTCAATAAGAATTATGAAACCACTGGGCTCTTTCAAAAGTACAAAAAAAATTACTCTTAATGATTCTTAAGAAGAAAATGTGAATAAAATTTATATCAATATTTTGAAAATATCAATATTGGCCATTTAATTCCCAGTGACATCAATTACATATTGATTTAATATTAAATATATTCCTACATAAACAGTGCAATATTTCAGTATTCACATCAGGCTAAAGTTAATGCTGCTATTATCTTTGATGTTGCCATCAAGAAAGTAATAAATAAAGTTCATGCCCAAATCCTCTCCCAAATACTCAAAAGGTTATCATTGATTAAAAAACCACAGAAAAACACATTAGTCTTGACTTTGCTACACATAATTCCTACAAACATGGTTAATCTCAAATTTCAGAGTCTTTATAATTCCCTGTGTTTTTTTTGTAAAATAAAATCTAACTACAGTTCCTATAACCTTTTTTTTTTTTGCATAGGGAATGGATTTATTTTACTTTAAAATGCAGCAAGCTCTTAATGAAACTTCTTAAGACAAAAAGTTAAGCACTTAAGATTTCCATATTAGTTCAGGACTCGAGCAATAAAAGTGCTCTGCATAAATTTATAAAATGTTTTTCATTTTAAAAGTTAATTGAAATGTTTTAAAACAAATCACATTTATGATGCTAAAATAATTATATACATAATAAACTACCACAGGAGGAAATCCCTCCCTGTAGCACAACACAGTGTACAGTTATGAAGCACAGTGTTTAGTAAAACTTCCCTTTAGTTTGTCCTCACATCAGTGCATAAGTGGCTTACGATTTCACCATATAGTTAGGCCTATTTTATTTGTTGCATACGAAAAATAGAAGAGGGATGTGAGGTGTAAGTTAAAGTAGATAATGGAAAAAATGGTTAAAATACAGTACATGTGGTATAATCTGTGCACTTTATAAAACAGTCTGCTTTATTTTGTTATACTCCTTCATAAAGTGCAATATGACTTAGAAAAGAGATAAATGTACCCTAACATATTGCAATAACCATTAAAACAAATTGCTAGGAAAGAGCAGTGTGAAATTAAAAACATATATAGTTTAACATGCATTTCTCATATGGATCCCAAATACATAGTGTGGGATCATATGTTTTTGAATCCTTTTTAGAAAAAGATTTACATTTGCAGGTTATCATCATCTGTAACCACAAATTAGAAACAATAAATTAAAACCTTCCCTCAAGAAACAAATATATCCAACACATGAAATTCATCACAAAATTCTTAAGAAAAATCAGACATTTTCACTGGTAAGTCACTATGCAAAGGGTGCAAAGTTTTCTTTGAAACCCCATGACATCCAGAGTTGGAAACATTTTACTTAGCACAGGCCAATTCCTGTTAGCAGACATCTAAATAAAGACTTATTTTGTAAGCAGCTCAAACCTAAACGGTTGGGAAAAATCTCTAATTTAATATACGGAAACCTTTGCTCTTTTAAGAAAAGTACTGTTTGTATTAGTCTTGATTTCCAAACAGTGTTAATACTAGCTCTATTCACAGTAATATACTGGGCCCAGAATAACAGGACAAGGACAAACCAAACATGTTATTTAGAAGAAATCCATTAAAAGGCAGAATTCAAATGAGAGCAAGAGGACATGGCAGGTTTTTTTTTTTAATCAACAAACATCTCTCAGTTCTGAACTGGGGGAAGTAAAGGTGATGGATGTCACCAATTCTCTTCCTACCACTGTAAGAGTCCTCAGTCAGAGAACTGGAAGATGGTTTCTGGATTATTGCTATCAGGATTACTAGGTTGCAGTGTCTTTGTTGGTGTAGTTTTACCATGAGAATGAGAGGAAGAAGAATGAGAACTTTCACTGGAGCTGCTGCGGGTCTCTGTACTTGTGCTGGTTTTCTTCATCTTTCTTCTCTTTGCAAGAGGAGCCTTATCAACATTCTGGAGGCAGAATCCCTCCCTTTTATACTTGTTGAAGGCCTAATGGGAATAAAAATGATATGCGTTAGAGTAAGACTATCTTAATATTTTAAATTCCACTAATAAGTCATGTCTTATTGTAGCAAGGTCCACCACTTTGGCATTCGAATCTTGTATGTCATGAGAAGATGGAGGCTACCTGGATAAAGTTCTCCCAGGAGCATTTCTCTATTCTTCAGTACACGTTCCCCTACCCTGACATTCATCCTTTTATTCTTCTGTTTAGTCTGTCCTCCTCTATAACCTGCCTGCCAGCGGCTGTTATAAAAAGAATTTTCCTTTGTGGGTTGGGGCTCGAGAAGGAGCAAGGAGTCTGAGAAAATGGGTGAAGAATAAGAGACACAGACAAGTCAGTAATTTTGATAGGGAAGGCGTGAACCCCTATGACATTCTCCTTCGTAAGAAAATTAAAGGAAAATGTGAGAGCTAATGGAACACGTGGAATTGAGAGAAAATAGGATAAGAATATCAAGAGTGAGAATGCAAAGGCCAAGAGAGAAAATCATGGGCTGCCTTCCAAATTTATTTCAGTGTGGCTTGGGAGGTGCTCAGTGAATACATAACAAAGCATAGATAATTCAGATTGGACGGGATGGTAATAATGACACCTTTTGGGCCTGTTGACTTCAACCCGCACTTTTACAAAGGAATTTGACTGGGCACCAAATGTTAATGAGTTTGTCTTGAACAAAGGCAGCATGGCTAGGTCAAGAGTCCGCCCACAAATATCAGAGTTCAAACCTTGTGTCTGAAGACACAATATCCATACATCAATTATATTTCTTAGATGTGAATATGCTTGGAATGCTACATCCTCCTTCCTTAGAGGACTTCTTAGATTATTTTCTTGCTCCTGACTATTCTGATCCAACACTGGTTTTTCCTGAATTACTGACATTTGTTCAGTACTTCTGTATATACACAGCACCATAACACACATTTCCTGTAAGGCTGAAAATTTATTTATTGTCATCATATATTATAATAAAAGTAACTAACATTTATATAACACTTCATATGTGCCAGGCACTGTGCTAAGGGCTTTTGATGCTCACAACAACCCTGTGAGGTAGGCAATTTTCTTATCTCCATTTTACAGATGAAAGAACTAAGGCAAACAAAAGGTCAAGGGTCTTGTCCAGGGTCCTACAGCTGGAATGGTTTTCTTGACTCTGAGTTTGGCACTCTATCCACTGAACCACCTACAATACACACATGGAAACAGGCACAGAAACCTCCCCACCCCCACCCCCTACTCCCAACTAGTAAACTAGTTGATGGTGGGTTTTGGATTGTTTACTCCCTTTGTATTCTTGTTGGCATTTTATAGAATGTTATATATATATATATATATATATATATATATATATATATATATACATACATATGTATATATAAAATAATCATTTATTGAAGGAAAGGCTTTATTTTTAGCATAGATTAAGTACATGGTCTCAATACAAATGTTTACATCTTTAAACGAAACAGACTGGATTCTGTTTCCACTGTGAGAAGTCATATTATAAAGAATTTAAAGTTGCTACTTGGAATTATGAAATTTTAAAGTCAATATTCAGCTTTTATACATTTTGAAATTCCTTTGATATTGTTTTGATTCTTTGATAAAGAGCTATGGGGAACCAGATCTGATCCATTAAACATGTATAATTGCCAATATTGTTGGCATATATTGAAGCCACCAAACAAATTTTAGGTGTTATTATAAATACATTATTTTAAAAGTAGGGAACATGTTATATAAACCCATATTTATGAAAGAATTCCACATATAATGTTAACAGTAAGATCTGACTATAAATTTATTTCAAACTTTAGTTGCTCTTACATGAAAGGTTGCTTTTACACAGGTATGCACAGCAGCTCCTGAAGATCCTAGTATGTCTGGAGTCATCAAAGGATTTGAAGACAGCTGACTGCCATCTTGTAGCCATTCATTGTACCTCAAGCCAGACATTTTAAGTCTTTTATTGGGATCCACTGTAAGAAGTCCTGATAGAAATATAGAAAGTTTTTTTTTATTTTATACAATTCAACAGAGAGGGTGGTGACTTTGCGCAAGTTATTATACTCAGTGCTATGGGAGATACGAAGGTAAATCAGACCTAAGTTCTATCCTCAAGGAACTTATAGTCTAGTTGGGTTGATAAGACAAAACAGAAAGCCCAAATAATTAGTTTTAAGGAAGATTTCTATTGTATTTGAAATTTTGTAAATATAAGACCAGACATAAATCCAAATAATATGTAAGGTAAGGGAATTTACAAGTCTTCAAATCTGAAACATCACATTTTAATTTGAAATTAGTCCTTCCTTGAACACTAAATGGTGATATCAAATTAATTGTCTTATTTATGTCTTACTTACAGTTATTTATCCATTCTTTCTCTAGAGGTGGACATACACAAGTTATTTTTCAAACAATATTTCTGTTGCTTTATATAATGTTCTTTTGGTTCTGCTCATTTCACTCTTCATAATTTCACAAAGGGCTTTTCATTTTTTTGAAAATTAACCTGCTCATCATTTCTAATAACATAAAGTATTCCATCACAATCATATGCTACAACTCGTTTAGACATTCCCCAATTGATGGGCATCCCTTTAATTTCCAATTCTTTGCCACCACAAATTATGTTATAAATATTTCAAAATACAGGTTCTTTTCTTTTTCCTCTGATCACTTTAGGAAATAAACCTGATAATGATACTGCTGGGTCAAAAGGTAAACATAGTTTTATAACTTTTGTGGCATAATTCCAGATTGCTCTCCAAAATGGTTGGATCAGTTCAGTTCACATGCTATAACTAAGTATATAAATATAAAATGTATATAGGGCCTTTCTACTATCATTAATCTTCTTGGGGGATATATCTAGTAGTTGAATAACTAAGTGAAAGGGTACAGATAACTTAATTACTTTCATAACAATTCAAAACTCCTTTTTAAAGATGATTTAATTTTAAATCAAAAAGCCCTTATTTTCTTGCCCTCTTATATTGCAAAACAAAACAAAATGAAGCAAATATACATATTCAAATGATCAAACTGAGCATATCCAAAACTGTATGTCTCATTCTGCACCATGTATCCTTGAGTTCTCTGTCAGAAGGAAGAATAAAATGCTTCATCATTGGTTCCCTAGAATTCTGGTTGGTCATTCTACAGGTTCTCACTTGGATCTGAATCAGTTTATACAAGTCTTCCCAGGCTTCTTTGAACCTATCAGAGTGGCTATACTAATTCACAGGTCCACCAACATGTCACTGATGTTTGTTTCTTCAATATTTCCCCACCAACATTTGTCATTATTATTTTTTTGTCATCTTTGCCAATTTGATGGGTATGAGATGGAATCTCAGGGTTACTTAAATGTGAATTCCTCTTAATTAGTGATTTCAGACATTTTTATATTTTTGTTGATAGTTTGTATTTCTTCCTTTAGGATTAACTGTTCACATGTTTTTGATTATTTATGAACAGGGGAAAAGTTCTTATTCTCATAAGGGACTTTTTGGACATGTCTGTTGTGGCAATTTGTTTTGCTTCACCATTCATAGTTGCTATATGGGGCTTTGTTTTTATTTAAAATTTTCCCAAGGGTCAGCAGAAATAAAAAAGGCAAGAAAACAAATGCTTATTAATTGAGACATAAAATAAAGGAAAATAAAAAATTTAAAAAGTTTTAAAATATGTGTATTCTTATATAGTTCTTATATGTCTTGGTAAATAGTCTCTCTCCTTAGGGTTTTTTTTAAAAAATATTTAAAGCACTTACTTTCTGTCTTAGAATCACTACTGTGTATTGGTTCCAAGGCAGAAGATTGGTAAAGGCTAGGCAATGGGGGTTAAGTGACTTGCCCAGGGTTCCACAGCTAGGAAGTATATGAAGCCAAATTTGAACCTAGGACCTCTTGCCTTTAGGTCTGCCTCTCAATTTACTGAGCTACCCCACTGCCTCTATCCTCCTTACTTTTTTTTTTTTTTAAACCCTTACCTTCTGTCTTGGAGTCAATACTGTGTATTGGCTCCAAGGCAGAAGAGCGGTAAGGGCTAGGCAATGGGGGTCAAGTGACTTGCCCATGGTCACACAGCTGGGAAGTGTCTGAGGTCAGATTTGAACCTAGGACCCCCGTCTCTAGGCCTGGCTCTCAATCCACTGAGCTACCCAGCTGCCCCCTCCACTGCCTCTATCCTCCTTACTTTTTATAGTTACTTTGAAAGGAATTTTTCTTCCTATCTCTTCCTACTGAGGTTTGTTAGTGATAAATATATAAAGATGCTGATGATTTATTGATTTATTTTATTTCCTGCAACTTTGCATAAGTTACTGTCTCTTTTCTTTTTTAACTCTCTAGGTGTTCTCTAAGTAAAGTAATCACCATTTTATTTGCAAAAAGAGAAAATTTTGTTTCTCCTTACCCAAATTTAATCTTACAACTTTTTTTCTTGTCTTATGATTATAATTAATGCTTCTAGCACTTTATCAGTTAAAAGTAGAGATAACAAACATTCTTGATTTACTGGAAAGGATTCGTTTATTCCCATTACTAACAAGCCTGGATTTCTGATTTAGATAGATACTATTTACTATGTTAAGAAAAAGTCTATTTATTCTGATTATTCCTAGTTGGTTTTTTAAAATAGAATTGGATGTTGTCTTTTAGCAAAAATTTTCTTCACATATTGATAGAATAATATGATTTTTTTCCATAATAATATGGTCAGTTGTGTTGACAGTTTCCCTAATACTTGATGAATCCTCATTTCTAGGAAAAATCCACCCTGGTCATTGTGTTTAATTTTTTTGGTTATGTTTCTGTGGCTAATATTTAAAAAAAAACCCCAAACTGTCAGTATTTAGTAGGGATTTGGGGTGTAGTTCTCCTCTGTTTTGGCTCATTCATTTCAGTATCAAAACCACATATGAATTTTGGAAGGAACTTGGTAGCATCTTTCTTTTCCTATTTTTGCAAAGAGCTTATGTAATGTTAGATTTTTTCTTTGCAGAGTGATAGAACTTGCTTATAAATGTATCTGGTGACAGCTTTGTTGTTTATTCTTTTAGTAGTTAATTTGCGGCTTGTTTAATTTCTTTTCAAGAGTTTTGACTATTTAAATCCTGTTAATAGTTTAGTATATCTGGGCATTTTGTATTTTTCTAAATATTCATCAATTTAATTTAGGGTGTCAATTTTCCTGACATATAATTAGGCACAATGGGTTATTTCTTTTGAATTTGTTGTGAATTCTTATTGGTAACCACTTATAATTCATTTTTCTTTTCTTCTTTAAATTGAGTTGGCTAATGAGCTATCCATTTTATTGTTGTTTTATTTTTCCTTAAAAACAATTCCAACTTTTATTTATTAATTGAATTTCTTTTTGTTTCAAAGTTTTAAAATTCAACTTTGATTTCAAATTTTCTGTTTTGTTGTTTAATTAGGTTTAAAAATGTTGTGGTTTTTCTAGTTATTTATTTTGTATTCATTGTGTCTTTACAACATTAACATAAACCTGTTTAGAGATATACATTTTCCTATAAGGAATGATTTGCTTCTATCCCACAAATGGTGGCATGTTACTTCAGTTGCCTATTAAATGATAAAAGTCATTATCTTTAATTAAATGATCTAGTATGTCCATGATTTGTTCTTTGTTCTATCAATTCTTTATGATTAGGTTATTTTATTTTATTTTAATTTTTTTAAAATTAAGTTCATTTATTTAATTAATTAATTTAGAATATTTTCCATGGTTACATGAATCATGTTCTTTTCCTTCCCTCCTCCCACCCCCTCCCATAGGCAATGAGCAATTCCACTGGGTTTTACATGTGTCATGCATCAAGATCTATTTCTATATTATTAATATTTGTACTAAAATTCACTCTTATTTTCTTTCCCTCCCTCCCCTCCCCCCACCCATGCCCATAGCCGATGCACAATTCCATTGGGTTTTACATGTGTCCTTGATCAGAATCTATTTCCATGTTGTTGATGTTTGCACTAGGATGTTCACCCAGAGTCTACATCCCCAATCATATCACCCTCTACCCATGTAATCAAGCAGTTGTTTTTCTTCTGTGTTTTTACTCCCACAGTTTTTCCTCTGAATGTGGATAGTGTTCTTTCTTGTAAATCCCTCTGAATTGTTCTGGATCATTGCATTGCCACTAATGGAGAAGTTTCCATTACATTCGATTGTACCAAAGTATATCAGACTCTGTGTATAATGTTCTCCTAGTTCTGCTCCTCTCACTATGCATCAATTCTTGGAGATCATTCCAGTTCACATGGAATTCCTCCAGTTTATTATTCCTTTGAGCACAATATCATTCTATCACCAACATATACCACAGTTTGTTCAGCCATTCCCCAATTGAAGGGCATCCCCTCATTTTCTAATTTTTTGCCACCACAGCTACGAATATTCTTGTACAAGTCTTTTTCCTTATTATCTCTTTGGGGTACAAACCCAGCAGTGCTATGGTTGGATCAAAGGGCAGACAGTCTTTTAGCAACTTTTGGGCATAGTTCCAAATTGCCCTCCAGAATGGTTGGATCAATTCACAACTACACCAGCGATGAATTAATGTCCCATCTTTGCCACATCCCCTCCAGCATTCATTACTTTCCATAGCTGTCATGTTAACCAATCTGCTAGGTGTGAGGTGATACCTCAGAGTTGTTTTGTTTTGCATCTCTCTGATTATAAGAGATTTAGAACACTTTTTCATGTGCTTAATACTTTTGATTTCTTTAACTGAAAATTGCCTATGCATGTCCCTTGCCCATTTATCAATTGGAGAATGGCTTGATTTTTTTGTACAATTGATTTAGCTCTTTATAAATTTGAGGAATTAGACCTTTGTCAGAGGTTTTAGTTATGAAGATCCCCCCCCCCCCAATTTGTTGTTTTCCTTCTAATTTTGGTGGCATTGATTTTGTTTGTACAAAATTTTTTTAATTTAATGTAATCAAAATTATTTATTTTGCATTTTGTGATTTTTTCCAACTCTTGTTTGGTCTTAAAATCTTTCCTTTCCCAGATATCTGAATGGTATACTATTCTGTGTTCACCTAATTTACTTATAGTTTTCTTTTCACAATCAAGCCATTCATCCATTCTGGGTTTATCTTGAGGTAGGGTGTGAGATGTTGATGCAAACTGAATGCAAACTGAATTTCTCCCATAATATCTTCCAATTTTCCCAGCAGTTTTAATCAAATAGTGGATTTTTGTCCCCAAAGCTGGGATCTTTGGGCCAATCTGAAGTCTATTCCACTGAGCTTCCTTTCTGTCTCTTAGCCAGTACCATATTGTTTTGATGACTACTGCTTTATAGTATAGTTTGAGATCTGGGACTGCAAGGCCCCCTTCCTTTGCATTTTTTTTTCATTATTTTACTGGATATCCTTTATCTTTTGTTCTTCCAAATGAATTTTGTTATGGTTTTTTTCTAATTCAGTAAAAAAGTATTTTGGTATTTTTTATTTGATATTTGGTATATCAATGGGTATGGCACTAAATAAGTAAATTAATTTGGCTAGGATTGTAATTTTTATTATGTTACCAAATCCTACCTATGAGCAATCAATGTTTTCCCAGTTGTTTAGATCTAGTTTTAATTGTGTGGAGAGTGTTTTGTAGTTGTGTTCATATAGTTTCTGTGTTTGTTTTGGCAAGTATTTTATATTGTCTAAGGTTGTTTTAAATGGAATTTCTCTTTCTAATTCTTGCTACTGAGATGTGTTGGAAATATATAGAAATGCTGATGACTAATGCTAAAATTGTTGATTATTTTCAATAGATTTTTAGTTGATTCTCTAGGATAGTTTAAGTATACCATCATATCATCTGCAAAGCTTGGCCCCCTCATTGCCAATTTTAATACCTTCAATTTCTTTTTCTTCTCTAATTGCTATTACTAGTGTTTCTAGCACAATGTTAAATAATAGAGATGATAATGGACATCCTTGTTTTACTCCTCTTCTTATTGGGAAGGTTTCTTGTTTATCCCCATTGCAGATGATGTTTGATGATGGTTTTAGATATATACGGTTTATTTTTTTTAGGAAAGGTTCTTCTATTCCCATACTTTCTAGTGTTTTCAATAGGAATGAGTATTGTATTTTGTAAAAGGTTTTTTCTGCATCTATTGAAATATTCACATGATTTTTGTCGGTTTGCTTGTTAATATGGTTAATAATGTGGATGGTTTTCCTAATATTGAACCATCCTTGAATTCTTGGTATAAATCCTACCTGGTAATAATGAATAACCATAGTGATAACTTGCTGGAGTCTTTCTGCTAGTATTGTATTTAAGACTTTTTTTTGAAAAATTTATTTAATTAGTCAAATTAGAACATTATTCCTTGGTTCCAAGAATCATATTCTTTTCCTCCCCTCCCCCACCCCTTCCTGTAGCTGACGGGCAGTTCCATTGGGTTTTTACATGTGTCCTTGATCAAAACCTATTTCCATGTTGTTGATGTTTGCACTAGGATGATCATTTAGAGTCCACATCCCCAATCATATCCTCCTTGACCCAGGAAATCAAGCAGTTATTTTTCTTTTGTGTTTCTACTCCCACAGATCTTCTTTTGAATATGGATAGCTTTATTTCTCATCAGTCCTTCAGAATTGTCCTGGATCATTGCATTGCCACTAATGGAGAAGTTCATTACATTCGATTGTACCACAGTGTATCAGTCTCTGTGTACAATGTTCTCCTGGTTCTGCTCCTCTCACTCTGCATCAATTCCTGGAGGTCATTCCAGTCCCCATGGAATTCCTCCACTTTATTATTCCTTTGAGTACAATAGTATTCCATCACCAATATATACCCCAATTTGTTCAGCCATTCCCCAATTGGAGGGCATCCACTCATTTTCCAATTATTTTCCACCACTAAGAGCACAGTTATAAATATTATTGTACAAGTCTTTTTTTTTATTATCTCTTTGTGCTATGGCTGGATCCAAGGGCAGGCAGGTTTTTAGTGCCCTTTGGGCACAGTTCCAGATTGCCCTCCAGAATAGTTGGATCAATTCACAACTCCATCAGCAATGTATTAATGTCCAAACTTTGCCACTGTGAATTTTAAAACTATTCCACCCTTATCAGACTGTACTTTAGAAGATCTGATTTAGCTATTTCCTAATCAGTAACAATAGAGATACTTGGACTAACAAAATCAGGTCTTGGGAACCCTGAATTTCTCCACTCTCCTTAGTTTAGCAAGATTAGGAAGGTCTGCACTATACTCAAGATTTAATTATCTGAGGAAATGGTCTTCAACAGACATGTGCAGAAAAGCGGACAGAGCCCTGGGCTGTCCTAAGTCAAGCTAAGCTATCATTGGCACAGATGAAATGCAGGAAAATGACATAAAACCATCTATATAATGCATGTCACTTCCTCTCTCTTCCTCTTTCCCTGGAGAGGCGACTCTGGCTGGCAGCTTGCTAGGCCTTTTGACAATCTTGGAGTGGTGGCAGTTATTTTGTCTGGGTTTGGCGGTGAGTTTGACCTGGAGCTGATTTCAGGTTCAGGCATCCTGGCTTAGCCCTTTCCTTTTTGGAGTTCAAGCTGATTCCTTCCTTCATACTCCAAAACCTTATCTCCTAATCTCCCCGCTCAGTATTAGTCAAGCACGGGGTGTGTGTGTGTGTGTGTGTGTGTGTGTGTGTGTGTGTGAGTTTTGCTGGGTAGTTGATTCTTTGTTTTAGACCTACTTCCATTGCTTTCCGGAATATAATATTCCATGCCTTTTGGTCCTTCAGTGTACATGCAGCCAGATCCTGTGTTATCCTCACTGTAGTTCCATGGTATCTGAATGACTTCATCTTAGCAGCTTGTAATATGTTTTCTTTGGTCTGGTAGTTCTTGAATTTGGCTATAACATTCTTGGGTGTTTTCAGTTGGGGATTAAGCACAGGAGGTGATCTGTGGATTCTTTCAATCTCTTTCCCCTCTTGTTCTAGAATGTTGGGGCAGTTTTCTTGGATAATTTCCTATAGGATTATATACAGGTTTTTTCTTTTATCATGGTCTTCTGGTAGACCAGTGATTCTTAAGTTGTCTCTCCTGGAACGATTTTCTAAATCTTCTGTTTTGTGGATGATGTGTTTCAGATTTTTCTCAAATTTTTCATTCTTTTGATTTGTTTTATAGTTTTCTGCTGCCTACTTGTTTGCTTAAGAATTTATACCCTAGCCACAGCTGTGAAAGGTACCTGACTGGGTTTTCTTTTTTATACTATAATCCTTAATATTCAGTTCACATACTCATTTTGAGTTTATTATATGATCTTATTTCTATACCTAATTTCTGTGAGAATTCTTTACAATTTTTCCAGAAACCTTATCAACTGGAGAAATATTTCCTAGTTAATTTAGTTTTTCAATATGATCCAATAAAGCATTTAATTATAATTATTCATCCTAATAAAATATTCAAAAACTGAAACCCATTTACCTTGAATCAAATCTTTGGCCTCTTGGGATACATTCTTCCAGGCTTCTCCTTCAAAAGAGAAATCTCCCTTTTTAATTTTTTTCATGATTTCTACAGCACTGGTACATGTTAAGCTTTTGTCATGAGACTGGAATGGAACTTGTCCTGACAGCATTGTATACTATCCAGAGAAAAAGAAATGAATATTAAATTAAAATCATAGAATGATTCTAAATTTACTAGTGATAATGTCTAAAAGCACTACTGATAATTGTGACAATTTTATTCATGCAAATTTTCATTCAAGTATTAACAAACAGCACCATTGCATTTAATAAATTATTTTATTTCTAGATCCTTGAATATTCCCCACATTGAAAGAGCTTAGAACTTTTTGGGTTGTTTTATTTTTGCTTTTGCTTTTTCTACCTTACTTTCTCTTCTTGTTCATATATCTGAATTCTTGTACATACCATGGAAATTAAAACAAAATTTATCAAAAAAATTTCTTTAAAAGTGAGATTGCTCATTAACAAAGTTGACAGTACACTCTGGAGTTGGAAGGAACCTCATAAATTATCTAGTCTAATCTCTTAATCTTCAAATGAGAAAAGTGGAGCCTAGAGTCTAAAGTCATATCTTTTATGTGATATGCACTCTAAACACTGTGGACCCAAAGGCAAAAAATTGTCCCTGCCTCCAAGGAGCTCACATCTAATAGAAGAGAAAACATGCAAACAACTAAGTACAAACAAGTTATATATAGGATAAACTTAAGATAGTTTCAGTGGGAAGGCATTATTTGCATTTATGAAGATTGAGGAAGCATTCTTCTAGAAGACAGAATTTAACTTAAACCTTAAAGGAAGCTGGGGAAGCGTGGAGACAGATAAAGATAGAGTATTCCAGGCATGGGGATAAAGTACAAGTACATAGGACATTGTGTCAGACTAAAAAACAGCATGTAGGTCATTGTCATTAGATCACAGCATATACAGAGGTGAGGAAGGTATAAGAAGACTGGAAAGATAGGAGGGGGCCAGGTTATGATAGTCTTTAAAAGATTAACAGAAGATTTTATATTTGGTTCTTAAGTATTATATGGGTTTAGTGAATTGAGAGTGGGTGTGAAAGTCAGACCTTTACTTTAGGTAGAACACTCTGGAAACTGAGTATTTATTTTAAAAGCACCACAATCTTTTCAGTAACCAGCTTGAGATTGAAAGGATTCTCCTCTCTTCCTCCTCATATCCAATCATTTGCCAAATCTTATTCTTTTTATATTAATATCTCTTCGATCTGATTCCTCTCCATTCACACAGTTATCACTTTTGTACAGTCTCTCATCACCTCTTCTGTAGCTATTTGTGTTTTTAAATTAAAAAATTTCAATGAACAGGAATGTATTTGTAAGAGTCACTCCCACCAATTATGGGGAAAAGGAAACCCTAGTAGGAAATATGCATATTAAATTAAAATAAATTACCACACTAGACATATCAAAAAAACATTTTATTCTGCACCCAGAATTCATCGCTTTTCTATCAAGAGATGTATAGCAAGCTTCATCTTTGGTTCTCTGGAATATCAAATGGTCATTGCATTTATTGGAGTTAAGTCTTTGTTTAAACCCTAATCATTTTTCATTCATGTTTATCTCTTTACTCCAATGTTTTAACTTCAAATTTTCTATGTTGCTCTGGTCTTTTCATAAGGAATGCTTAGAAGTTCTTAATTTCATGAAAAACCCTTTTTTTCCTCCTCTTGTAGCATTATACTCAATTTTGCTGGGTATGTTATTCTTTCATGTTATGTGAAGTATACTTTTAATTATTATGATATATTCTAGATGCTTTAAATAGAACTCAACTCATTTGTGTTCATTCATATCATAAAACAAAACTGTTCAACAAATATTTTTGCAAATAAAAGGCATTATATTTAATTCTAGGGTATGAACCCCACCAAAATTCAAAATGAATACTGCAAAGAATAGTACTAATACTTTAAAAATATACTAGCAAATAAATGGAGGTATAAGCAACAAAAGAAATGTTGATTGAGAGTTTGAGAGACATTTCTAAATGATATATGACACTCATATAAATTAAAAAACAATTAGTAGGGTTATGAAAAGAAAAGGCAAAAGTAAGTAAGAGCATGCCCAGAAAAGGTTGGGCAGAATGGTGAGGGGACTGGAGAACATAACATGCACTGATTGAATAAGGGAGATGAGAGAAAAGGAGACTTAGGGATGATATGATAGCTATCAAAAGAAGAATTAGACATATCCTATTTGTCCCCAAAAGGCAGAAGTGGAAACAACAGGCAGAAAGTATAGACAATTAGATGTAGACTCAAAGTAACTAAAAATGTCATACAAAACAGTTGTCCCAAACTGAAATAGGCTCTCTCTGGCAACAGTGGGTTCTCCTCATTGCTTTGAGCAGAAGCTGGATGATCAGTTATTTAGGATCTGGAGAAGAGGATTTTGGTCAGAAATAAGTTAGAATATATGGCCTCTTAAGATTCCTTTTACCTTTTAGATTCTATGATTTTCAGAAATCTAATCATCTGTGTATTTTGAATAATTAATCCACTTGTGTACCCAAATTCAACACTGTGGTAATAGCAAGATATCAATTCAATATACTCAATTACCTGGATAAATTTATTACATTGAAAGAAACTCACCAAAATGACTCCTAAGCTCCACAGATCACAAGATTCATCATAGCCATTATGATTTAAGAGCTCTGGAGCAGCATAATGAAGGGTAAAGCACGGTGTCTTAAGAGGCTGATTATCAGGTGGCTTTAAACGTGCAAATCCAAAATCAATTACCTTAATTTCTAAATTATCATTTTCATCAGTGAATAATAAATTCTGTAAGATAGACACACACAAGTTAGGTTAATGATTAAAATTCTATAATACCATTTGGATTTACATAGCACTTTCAAGTTTATCAAATACTTTATATATATTGTCTCATTTGATCTTCACAACCCTATGAGGTAGGCACTATAGCTATTAATGACCCTTTTTTAAATAGATGAGGAAACTAAAGATCATCACACATACTAATAAATCTCCACTTATCCTAAGGTAACTATTCTTTCCACTAAACCATACCTTTTCCCCAGTGGAAAAGATCCTTGAATATATGCTATTTATAGCTCTAATTTAGTGAAGCAGCATAATATAGTAGCTCAGGAGCACATGAATGTTGGATTATTTCTAATTTCATGACAAATACCAAATATTTGACCATGAGCGAAACATGTGACTTTTCTATGTCTTGAGACTGCCATCTGATCATCAGAGATAATACATATTTCTATGTCTAAAGACAGTTATAAAGATAAAGAAATATCTAAATTATGCTTTTAGGTCTTAAATGCAGTAAAATAAACTAGTAAGATGTTCTGGATTGTTTAGAATTCAGCAAAAGAGAAGATCAGTTCTACTTAGCAGAGTATGGGGTACATGTTACACATGGAATTAGAAAATTTATATAAGTTTTAGGAGCTGCTTTGCATAGGAAGCCCAACAAACTATATTAAAAATGCTACTGAATAGATTGGTTCTACTGTGTAAAAATATATTTCTCCTAGAATTTGCTACAAATATTGGTAAGTTTGGAAATAGAACAAATTTGGGTAATAATCTTTAACTCTCAAATTATGTTGAAGTTCAAGTTCCTTGATTTATGAGACAGGCAAATTCTTAGGAAAGCAATTTTGTCATGAGTTCAGTATGTTATGTCATTTTGTGTTGGGAAAGAGAACTTCATTAGAAAATTGGGATCCACAGTTCTCATTTTGATGTCTATGTAACTTTGGCCAGTTTCTCACTGAGTTTCACCATTAAAATGAGGAGATAAAGACTAGATGATATCTAATACTATATCCAACTATACATTTGATATATTTCTTTATCTTTAGATTCTGGAAATTAGAAAATACATCTTTTTATTATCTTTAGCTGGTAGTTTGTGCTTTTGAACTTTACTTAAAACTTGGAATGTATTGCACCTATTGAGATAATCATATGCTTCTGGATGTTTGTAGTTTTAATATGATTAATTATGTTGGTAGCTTTAATTGAAACCTTAGATCCCTGGTATAAAACCCATTTGGTCATGAATGATTTCTAATATAAATTCCTTAGCCTTTTTGACAGGACTTTATTTAATAATTTTGAATCAATATTCATTAATGATATTGTTTGGAGTTCTGTATTTTAGCCTTCCTTAGTTTATGTATTAGGACTACATTTGTCTTATTAAAGAATTTTGTTAAGATGCTTTATTTCTCAATTTTGGGGAATAATTTGGGCAGTATGGCTAATATCTATTTTTTAAAAGTTTGAATTATCTTTTGAATCCATCAGGAGGAGTTTTTTTCTTTTAGTAGTCCCTTTATAGCTAGTTCTGTTTCCTTTTCTGAGCAGGGGCTACTTAAGATCTCTGTTCTTCTGTCAGTTTGGGAATTTTATATTTTTGAAGGCATTTCTCAATTAATTTTGTGTTCTTTATTTTGATAGCCTAAAACTGCATAATGGATTCTGAGAATTCTTTTTTATTTTGGTTTTGTTGTGATTTCACCTTATTAAGTTGGTGCTGTGTTCATTTGATTTTTCTGGACTCTGAAATAAAAAAATTTAATTGGGTAAAGGTATATCAATTTTATTAATCTTTTCAAAAGGTACATCAATTTTATTAATCTTTTCAATGAACCAGTCTTTAGTTTAATTTATGATGTCTATGGGTTTTTTTTAAGTTTATCTATTTTTCCTCTCACTTCTAATTTCATCTATTTATTGTTTATTTTAGGTTTAGCAGTTTTCTAATTTTTTAAAAGTATATATTCAAATAATCCTATATTAGAAAAAGGAATTGAACAAGTCATCAAAGAACTCCCTAAGAAAAAATCCCCAGGACCAGTTGGATTCACAAATGAATTCTATCAAATATTCAAAGAACAACTAATCCCAACATTATACAAACTATTTGACATAATAAGCAAAGAAGGAGTTCTACCAAACTTCTTTTATGACACAAATATGGTACTGATTACAAAGAGATCAAAAACAGAAAAAGAAAACTACAGAGCAATCTCCTTAATTAACATAGATGCAAAATCTTAAATAGAATACTAGTAAAGAGATTAAAACAATATAT
This sequence comes from Monodelphis domestica, assembly GCF_027887165.1. Lineage (NCBI taxonomy): Eukaryota > Metazoa > Chordata > Mammalia > Didelphimorphia > Didelphidae > Monodelphis > Monodelphis domestica. The sequence continues at coordinate 228,964,268 of NC_077227.1, read as the reverse complement.
CACAAGTATTATGCACTGTGGCCAGGTGGGATATACCAGGAATTCAAGGATGGTTCAATATTAGGAAAACCATTCACATAATTGACCAGATCAACAAGCAAACCAATAAAAATCACATGATTATCTCAATAGATGCAGAAAAAGCCTTTGACAAAAACACAGCACCCATGCCTCTTGAAAACACTAGAAAGTATAGGAATAGAAGGGCCTTTTCTAAAAATAATAAACAGTACATATCTAAAACCATCAGCAAGTATCATCTGCAATGGGGATAAATTAGAAGCATTCCCAGTAAAATCAGGAGTGAAATATATATATATATATATATATATATATATATATATATATATATTTAACATTGTACTAGAAACACTAACAGTAGCAATTAGAGAAGAAAAAGAAATTGAAGGTATTAAAATAGGCAATGAGGAGACCAGGCAGCTATCACTCTTTGCAAATGATATGATGTTCTACTTAAACAATCCTAGAGAATCAACTAAAAATCTAGTGAAAATAATCAACAACTTTAGCAAAGTTGCAGGATACAACATAAACCCATATAAATCATCAGCATTTCTGTATATTTCTAACACATCCTGGCAGTAAGAGTTAGAAAGAGAAATTCCATTTAAAACCACCCTAGATGATATAAAATACTTAGGAATCTATCTGCCAAGGCAAACACAGGAACTATATGAACACAACTGCAAAACACTCCACACAATTAAAACTAGATCTAAACAATTGGAAAAAAACATCAACTACTCATGGGTAGGACGAGCTAACATAATAAAAATGACAATCCTACCAAAATTAATTTACTTATTTAGTGCCATACCCATTGAAATATCAAAAAAGTTTTTTGCTGAATTAGAAAAAACCATAACAAAGTTCATTTGGAAGAACAGAAGATTAAGAATATCCAGGGAAATAATGAAAAAAATGTGAAGGAAGGTGGCCTAGTAGTACGAGATCTTAAACTGTCCTATAAAGCAGTGGTCATCAAAACAATATGGTACTGGCTAAGAGACAGAAGGGAGGTTCAGTGGAATAGACAGAGGTAAGTGACCTCAGCAAGATAGTCTATGATAAACCCAAAGATCCCAGTTTTGGGGACAAAAATCCACTATTTGATTAAAAAAAATACTGCTGGGAAAATTGAAAGACAGTATGGGAGAGATTAGGTTTGGATCAATATCTCACACCCTACACCAAGCTAAACTCAGAATGGGTGAATGACCTGAATATAATGAAGGAAACTATAAGTAAATTAGGTGAACACAGAATAGTATACCTGTCAGATCTTTGGGAAAGGAAAGATTTTAAGACCAAGCAAGAGTTGGAAAAAAAATCACAAAATGTAAAATAAATAATTTTGATTACATTAAATTAAAAAGGTTTTGTACAAACAAAATCAATGCAACCAAAATTAGAAGGAAAGCAACAAATTGGGGGAAAAATCTTCATAACAAAAACCTCTGACAAAGGTCTAATTACTCAAATTTATAAAGAGCTAAATCAATTGTACAAAAAATCAAACCATTCCCCATTCAATAAATTTGCAAAGGACATGAATAGGCAATTTTCAGATAAAGAAATCAAAAGTATTCATAAGCTTATGAAAAAGTGTTCTAAATCTCTTATAATCAGAGAAATGTAAATCAAAACAACTCTGAAGTACCACCTCACACCTAGCAGATTGGCTAACAAAAGCAAAGGAAAGTAATGAATGTTGGAGGGGAAGTGGCAAAATTGGGACATTATTGGATTGCTGATGGAGTTGTGAATTGATCCAACCATTCTGGAGGGCAATTTGGAACTATGCCCAAAGGGCACTAAAAGACTGTCTATCGTTTGATTCAGACATAGCACTACTGGGTTTATACGCCAAAGAGATCATAAGGAAAAAGACTTGTACAAAAAATATTTATAGCCACACTCTTTTTGGTGGCAAAAAATTGGAAAATGAGGGGATGCCCTTATTGGGGAATGGTTGAACAAACTGTGGTACCTGTTGGCGATGAAACACTATTGTTTTCAAAGGAATAATAAACTGGAGGAATTCCATGTGAACTGGAATGACCTCCCGGAACTGATGCAGATTGAAAGGAGAAGAACCACAAGAACATTATACACAGAGTCTGATATACTTTGGTACAATTGAATGTAATGGAAACTTCTCCATTAGTGGTAATGCAATGATCCAGAACAACTCAGAGGGATTTACGAGAAAGAACACTATCCACATTCAGAGGAAAAACTGTGGGAGTAAAAACACAGAAGAAAAACAACTGCTTGATTACATGGGTAGAGGGTGATATGATTGGGGATGTAGACTCTGGGTGAACATCCTAGTACAAACATCAACAACATGGAAATAGGTTCTGATCAAGGACACATGTAAAACCCAGTGGAATTGCTTTTCAGCTATGGGAAGGGATGGGAGAGGGGCATGAAGGAAATACTATGATTCTTATAACCAAGGAACAATGTTCTAAATTGACCAAATAAAAATAAAAAAAACCAAAATAAAATAAGAGTGAATTATAGTTCAAATATTAATAATATGGAAATAGATCTTGATCAATGACACATGTAAAACCCAGTGGAATTGCTCCTTGGCTACCGGAGGGGATTTGGGGGAGAGAAGGGAAAGAACATGAATCTTTTAACCATGGAAAAATATTCTAAATTAATTAATTAAATAAAATTTTCCAAACAAATAGCATCTATTTAATTCTTTAATCTTTTTTTATTTTGTTAATGCATGCTTGTAGGGATGTGATTTTCCCTTTGAAGACTGTTTTATCTGCATTCCATAAACGTTTTGGATTTGTTTCACATTTCTTCCACATATTGTTTCTATGATTTGTCATTTAAGACTCCTATTATTTTAGATTTCATTGTTAAGTTTCCATTTGGGTCTGGTTTTGTGTGTGTGTGTTGTATGTATGATCTTTGAACTAATTAATATTTTTGTTGTGTTATGGTGTATACATACTATATTTGCCCTTTAATATTTGTTTGCAATATCTCTGTACCCTAACACAAATTACATTTTTGTAAAAGTGACATGTGGTACTGATAAAATTGTATATTCTTTAGCAGTCACATTTGGAAGGTACTGGAAGTCTTTACCTCTTATTTCTCTAGCAATTTGTTCAGTTCTCTACTTTGTCTTTTGAACATATTTCTGTTAATACTTACCTAAAACCGAAAGAGGGACACTGACATATCCTATCACTGCCTATATATTATGTTATTACCTATTTATCCTTTTAGCTCAGTTAATGTTTTCTTTATAAATTTAGTTGCTGTGACATATATGTTCTGAAATATATGTTTAATATTGGTATTAGTTTGTTGTCTATAGTTCTTTTCTGTAAACTGCATTTTCTTGTTTATCCTTTTTATATTTTGAATGTTTATTTTTGCTTTATCTGACAGCAGGTTACAATTCCTGCATTTCTGGATTCACTTAATGCCCAGTGAATTTTTTTCATAGCTTTTCATTTTTATTCAGCATACATCTTTGCTTTTTAATTATGTTTCTTATAAGCAACAGATAGTGAGGTTTTGTTTTCTTATCCAATTTGTTATTCCTTTTCCTTTTATTTGATTGTTTAATTCATTCACATTTACACGAGAGGTTTAGTTTTTCCTTTTTTATCTCTAATACTGAATTTTTTCAAATAATGATTTTTCTCTTTTTTAGCATAAATACAATCTCTACAATTAGTTTAGCTTAATTTTTTAAGAAGATTTTTCCTATCCCAACTAGCTCTCCCTTTCTTACTCTCCAGATCCATCCTTTTCCCATTTGTTACCCCTGTCCCTGGTTTTGAAGTTCTGCTTTTTTTAGTACCATTTTTCTTTCTTACTTTTATCTAGATATTTAATTTCTCCCTTCCTTTTCCCCCTCTCAATTAAGTAGCCAAGTGGGACTCTTCTTACTTGTCTTCATTAATTTTGAAATTTTCATTTTTTTTGCCTTTTCTAGAAAGAATTTCTGATTCTCTTAATTATTTTCCTTCTTTTTCTGTTATAGACTTTTATTCTTTGCCTTGTAGTTCTAATATTTAGTGCTTTTTTATTCCCTTATATTCCTCATGGAATTAAAATGATGAAACTATTTTGGGTTCTTTCTTCTAAACTTCTTCTGTTACTGTTTTGTAGATCTTGTGCCCTGTGGTTCCCTGCTAACACCACCCTGCTCCTTAAAAATTTTGCCTTATTCTTAGAAATACTAATTTCTACAGGTAGATAGATATAAGGCCCATGGTTAGATTCTTCTTATGTACTTGATTGTGGAGTTTTTTTCCTTTGTCATTCCTCCTCCCCCCTCCCCCCCAAAAAATCTTCCTTGGATCCATGCATTTCTACTCTTCTGATTATCAGTTGTCCCTAAGAGCTCTGATTCCCTTTCTCCTAAAGCATGAGGAGCAGTCTCTATTCCTGCAACTAACATTCCCTGAAATGTCCTCAGCTCACTATACAGAATATCTCAGTTCTCTTGTAGGAACATTCATCAATGATACCCTTTCTAACCACTGAAACAAGGTTAACCCCCTTTCTCATTCTTTTCCTTTGCCTCCGCATCCATTCTCCTATGGACTCTTTTCTTCCTAAGGGACTACAGAAGTTAATTTCCCCGCATTGTTAGCCTTTGACTTGAACAAGATACATCATCTATTCCCCTCTATTTTCTCTTCCTCCATCCCACTTCTTGTACATATTCTCATTTTGTAAAGTTGTCTAACAAAAACATTTATTCACTTTTATAGATAGAGTGTTGTACAGTTTAGTCCCTGAAGTTCCCAGCTTGTTTCTCTACCAGTGCTTCTATTTTATCTACTTTCATCCTTGTCTATTTAGGTATATTTAGAAAGCAGTTTTCTTAATGGTCTTTCTGTTATTCTGCTATTTTGTTGTAATTGCTATTGTTGTCCTTGGTTTCCACTTCTGTTGTTTGGGGTATTTAAAAAGCAAGTAATCTCTTGTGGTTTTAATTTTTTTCCTAAGAATGTTTTGAATGTTCATCATTGTTCTTTCATAATTAAGCTCAGTTTTTCAAAGTAGGCCTCCCTGGACTGTATCTTGAGCTTTAATAGTTTTCAGAACACATTATTGCATTGCCTGATGGGTATAGAATAGTCTTGTTTTTAAAATTTCTTTTCTTTATATTTGAAGATCCTTTTCCTTGTAGCTCATAAAAATTTTGTCTCTCAACAGAATTATTAATTTTAACTACTTTTAATGTCTTGTGGTTTGCAAACTAAGTTCTTTTTTTTCTGGAGATGATCTAGATGATTTTGATTGGTACTTTGTTTTCTGTGTTCAAACATTCTGGGAAGTTTTCTTGTATCTTGGTATCATTTCTTGAATTATGGTGTTCAGGTTTTTTTGGCTTATCAAGTTCTTCTGGAAGACTCAGAATCCTTAATTTGTCTCTATGCATTCTGTCTTCAAGATCAATATCTTTTGTTTGTTTGGAGAATGTGGGTTTTTTCAAGTTATTGCTTTTTGCTTCTCTTCCAGATTGTTCTTCACATCTGTGTATTTGCATTCTCAATCAGTTATCCTCTCCTTTGTTTCTTTAGTGAGACTTGCCACTGAGGAATCAAGTTTTTCTATTCTAATTTTATTCCTGCTGTGCAGGCCATAAATTCTTCTCTTAGTCCTTATTTCTCTTTTAGACCATTTAGAAACAGTGTGCCGTGGTTCATATTTCTTCAAAATTCAGTGCTTTGCCTTATTAAGTGTTAGACAATTTCCCTTTTTTTTGCAATCTTTTTTCATTCCTATTCCTTCCTACTACTGTTTTCTCTATTAGGATAAATCTTTATACTCAAGTTTTTTGAGTTTTCTTCTACCTGAGATTTTTGGCAATTTCAGTATTTCCCTCCCTTATTTTTCTCTATTACTTACTTTCTTAATCCCTCATGTATTTCCTTGTGCCTGAATCTCAAAATGTCTTGGCCTCCTGCCACACTGGGCAATTCACAGTTCACAAGCCTAGGTTTTTGCCCCATGTTATTTCTGACAGGACCCAAGTAACCCCAAATGGATGCTAGGCTCTTTTCTTTAGGCTCAGGAGAATGTCATATAGTATTCCAATACCTATATCTTGGCCAGTTCTCTCTAATCCTTAGTTATCAGCACATTGCTATTGGAACCTGAATGTCACGTCTTTATTAATGTAGCTGAAGGTCATGTTAGGTATTTTGGCAGCTATGCCCCATTGTTTATTCATATTAAGCTTACAAGTTAAAAAAGCATTAGGTATTCCTTCCACTCCCCCTCTACCGCACCTGATCTCTCTTCTAGATCCTTCAATCTTCTAGCATTCATACAGATTTGGCTACTTCATAAGACACTAAATTTCTGGCTCTCCTTTCCAAAGCTGTATCCCACTACATTAATCCCAAAGATCAGTTGGACTATTTCTCATTCCCTAATATTATTTCAAGATTTTTCCATTTGCTACCATTACTCAGCAACTTCCATCTCTGAGGTTCATCCTATCCTGATATATCACTCTATCTAGATCCTAGTGGCAGAATTTTTATTAGTCTCCAAGTCATCCTGTTTCCTATCTCTAGGACTTTGATTTTGAGGAAAATTGAGGGAATTAAGAGAGCAAATGGTAGTGGGAATTGAAGTAATTGAGTGCACCACAATGACTATATCTTATAACTCAATTCTGAAGCTTGCTAAAGTTCCCTTTCTATTGAATTATGTCTAATCCAAATTTTGTCTTGTGAGAAAAGTTTGTTCAATTGTGTGAATTGTGGGAAAACCTTACTGTATAATTTGAGCCTATCCCTCCATTGCTGGGGAATTGGTCCTCTTGTACATGTGGTGTACAGACTCGTAATCAAGGACCTAGGTTATGTTGACCAGAAACAGTCAGATCCCAAGTTTGATAAGAGGGGTTGTCCCACAATTGGATATCTCTAGCATCTCATATGTCTTATCTGAAAACTGGCTCCATACTGATCAATCAGTTATTATTTCCATGTTTCTTTGATTGTTTGTAGACATGTGGGGAGTGAGATACCTCTTTTTATGATTTTAGGGAACTGTACTTCTTCACTGTTCCCCTCCCAACTTGGAAAGTCTCTAATCTTTCCTCCAATTAGAAATTAGATGACCTAATGTTATATTGTTTCCTTTTAATCAATTGGTCTTATTTTATTGTTTTTAATATATAAAAGTCTGTCTCCCTCTGTATTTGAGGTCCATTCCTATGTTGAAGTAAGAATCTGGTTTGTTGGGCAATTACCAGTGTAGTAGTAGTCTCTCAGAAGCCGAGAATGATGATTGTCTTTGTGCATTATCATCTATTGATGTACCCTCATGTGGCTTTGAAGTCCAAAGACTGAGGCGCAGAGTTTGTGGCACATGGGGCATGGGACTCCAGTTGTTATGGGAGGTGTGGTTGTGGCCTGGTATCGGCATTCACATGCAGCGGCAAGATGTCGACATCGTTAGTCTTCAAAGGTGGAGGCGGCACGGTGAATGTGGGTTTGCCAGCTGCTTCTGACAGAGGCAGCGAGTTCTAGTTGCTTTGGTATAATGCCAGCCCACTTCAAATTTGACTCTAGCTGATCCTTGAATCTTTTCTTTGGTTGGCCTTGTTTCCTGAGTCCAGCTGACAGTTCACCATAGAATACCTGTCTTGGTATTCGCTGTGGGTCCATGTGGATGACGTGTCCAGACCATCGTAGCTGGGCTTTGAGGACCAGGACTTCGATGCTGGTGGAGTTGGCTCTGTCGAGGACTTCCTGGTTGGTGATTTGGTCCTGCCATCGGATCCTCATGATTGACCGGAGGGAGCGTTGGTGGAATTGCTCCAACTGTTTCATGTGCTTCCGGTACAGTGTCCATGTCTCACAACCGTACAGGAGCGAGCTGAGGACCACTGCGTTGTACACTTTGAGCTTCGTCGCAGTGCTTACACCTCTATGTTGGAGGACTTTGGAGCGCAGCCGTCCGATGCCTGGCTGGCCTTTTGGATCCTGGCATTGATCTTATGGTCTAGGGACCTGTCGTTGGCGATAGTGCTGCCCAGGTACTTGAAAGTGTTGACCTTAGAAAGCTGCGTGCCGTCGATTGTAATGCACGGCTGGTTCGTTGGCCTCCCTGGTGCAGGTTGGAACAGCACCTCTGTTTTGCTGAGGCTGATAGTCAGGCCAAACAGTTTTGTTGCGGTGGAGAACCTGTCCACAATGGTTTGGAAATGATTTTCTTGGTGGGCCATGAGAGCACAGTCATCTGCAAAGAGAGCTTCCAGGATGAGTCTCTCTGTTGTCTTTGTTTTTGCGGTCAGGCGGCAAAGGTCGAATAGTGAGCCATCCAGTCGGTATTTGATGTAGACACCCAGCTCTAGATCCATCACAGCATGTCGAAATATTTGGGTGAAGTATAGGTTGAATAGTACCAGAGCGAGGATACAGCCTTGTTTCATGCCATTGGAGATGTTGAAGTGATCGGAAGTATCTCCACCAGATAGGACTTCCCCTGTCATGTCGACATGAAAAAGCTGGATCAGTTTGACGAATTTTGCTGGACAACCAAGCTTGCTGAGGATCACCCACAATGCGTCCCTGTTCACTGTGTCGAACGCCTTTGTCAGGTCTATGAAGACAATGTAGAGACTTAGGTTCTGCTCAAGGCATTTCTCCTGCATTTGCCTCACCATGAAGACCATGTCGATGGTGCTGCGATCTGGTCAGAAGCCACATTGTGATTTAGGCAGGTTGTGCTCTGAAACAGATGACAGGAGTCTGTTGAGTATAATACAGGTGAGGATCTTTCCAGCAGTGGAGAGTAGTGTGATGCCTCTGTAGTTGTCACAGGCTGCTCGTGAGCCTTTCTTCTTGTATAGGGCTACGATAGAGGCATCTATGAGTTATGGGGGCATGTCTTCCTCTTCCCATATGCTGGTCAGCACTATATGGAATGCCTGAAGCGCCTTTCCCTTTAAGGCCTTGTACACCTTGGTTAGGATCCTGTCTTTACCAGTTGCCTTGCCTGCACTCATTTATTTAATGGCTTTTTGGATTTCTTCTAATGAAGGAGGGATGTCAAGTTGCTTGTTGATGCGGTTTGGGGGGATCTGGTCAAGGGCCCTTTGGTCGACTGAGGAGGGTAGGTTGAAGAGCTGGCTGAAGTGTTCTTTCCACCTGCTGCTGATGCCTTTTTTGTCTTTTATGAGAGTGTCACCATCAGAGGATAGCAAGGGGGTGGTGGCGGATTTTAATGGCTCATAGACAGTCTTGGGGGCTGAAAAATTGTTTATAGTTTTTTGTGTCAGCAAAGTGCTGGATTTCTTCTGCCTTTTTTTTCCACCATCGGTTTTGCATTTTCCTGATCTCACGCTGTGCTGTGGCTTGGAGAGACTTGAATCTGTCCTTTTTTGTCTAAACTAAACATTGTCTAAAGCTGAGCAACACCCAATATTCCTATGAATTTCTTGATTTTTCTTATGGGCATTACCATCCCTCCCTTGTCATCCAGGTTCACAACCTCAAAGGTATCCTTTGCTCCTCATACCACATAGCCAATCAATTGCCAACTCTTATAATTTCTTTCTCTATAAAATCTTTCCTATCTATCTATGTTTCAGCACACACACAGATATGACCATGTTACCCTCATGCTCAATAAATTTCAGTGACCCCATATTATTTCTAGGATCAAATATAAACTCCATTGACATTTTAAACTTTATTCAAACTGGCATCAATTTATTTTGCCAAAAAATTAAGTACTATTCCCTTTCATGTATAGAATGTTTTGGCCAAACTGGCCTTCTTACTCTTCTATATCCTGGCACTCCATCTCCCATATCTTTGTCTTTGCAATTGGTTCTATATACCTGTAATGCCTCCCTGGTCATCCCTCCCTGGACATCATTAAGAGTCAGTTCTGGTACCACCTTTTAACATGAATCCTTTCCTGTTACCACAAGCTATAAGTACTGGCCCCCCCCCCCCGGCCATTATTCGGTATTTATTTTGTATATACCTATTTATGTATATTTTGCTTTCTATGGCTAGACTAGTAGCTCTTGCAAACAAGGACCCTTTTGCTTTTGTCTTTGTATCTCCAGTGTACCTAGTACAGAGCTTGGTACATAGTAACTACTTAATAAATGTTTGTTGATTAACTGATTACACCTCCAAAACATATTTTTCATCCTTGCCCTTTTTTTCTCTCATACAACCACCACCTTAGCTTGGGTCTTCATCATCTATCACCTAGACTATTTCAATAACTTCCAAATTGGCCCCCTTGCTTCAAGTCTCTTTTCTTGCCAAACCATATGTCATACAGTTGTCACAGTGAGATTTCTGAAGCACAAGTAGGCACTCCTTTGCTCAATAAACTCCAGTAATCCCCTATTGCCTCTAGGATCATATGCTTCTGATTATCTTGTAAAGCCCTTTGTAACCTGGTTCCAATCTACTTTCCCAGTGTTATTATATATTGCTTCCCTTAACATATTGTGCAATCCAGTCAAATTGGCTTTTTGTTATTTCCATGTATATCATTCCTTCTATCTCTGCTTTTGACTATTCTGTCCTCTATGAATGGAAAGCTGTGTTTATTATGGCAATTGCTGAATCTGTGCTATAATAATTATGAACAAGGATCCATGAACCAGTTGGGTCTCCTTGACTCAATATACTCCAATATTTTTCATATTTTATCACAATTATCCCAACTTTATCCATATCATTTGGTTTATATTCTATCCTATTTTTAAATTCTATTCTATTTGGTTATATTCTATCTTATTTTTCAAATTCTGAAGGGAAATATAATTTCCTGTAATGAGTAGAATTAAAAAGGCAAGCTTTTATTAAGTACTCACTACATGCCAGGCACTGTCTTAGGTGCTGAGATTACAAAATTCAAAGGTGAGGCAATCTCTGACCTCAAGGAACTTGGGTTCTAGGGGCAGAGACAATCATATTTAGGTATATTAAAAACATGTATAAAGCAGCTACAAGGTAACCTTATTCAGACAATACTGGCAACAGAGGGATCAAGAAAAGCCTTATGCAGAAGATAGCCTTTTAATTGACTCTTGAAGGAAACTAAAGATTCCAAGAGGTAGAGTTAGAGGTGAGGAAGGAGAGCTTGCCAGATATGGGAGACAGCTAGTACAAAGATTCAGAAACAGGAAACAAAGTATAGAGTTCAAGGAACAGGAAATAGGCCAGTAGGCCTGGATTGCAGAGTACATGGAAAAGAAGTAAAGTGAGAAGGTGGAAAATGTAGGATGGAGCAATGTTACAAAGAGCTTTAAATACCAATGGAATTTATATTTGGGTCTAGAGGTTACCACTAGAATTTACAGAGGATATGTATGGATATGAGGGCTAAGAGTGAGAGGATGATTTAGCCAGAAATGGGATTTAGGAAGATGATTTTGGTGTGGAAGATTTACTGGAGAAGAGAAAGGCTCCAATCAGAGAGTCCAATTAAGAGGGCAGGTAGGTGAGAGGTGATGAAGGTTTGAACCAGAGTGGTGATTATGACAATAGAGATAGGGGAAATAGATTTGAGATACTGTTAAAGTAAAAGCAATAAGACTTTGCGACTGAATATGAAAAGTAAGAGAGAGTAAGGCGTCGAGGGACAATTTTAAGACTGTAAAATGGAATGACTGAAAAGATTGTGATAGCCTTGGTAGTAATATGAAAATTCAGTAGAGGGGTTAGGGTTTTTTGTTTTTTTTTTAAAGATAATGAGTTCTGTTTTAGACAAGTTTGAGTGACATGATGCCTGTAGATCATCCAATTTTAATTACTTAATAGGCAAGTAGTGATAGGTATAGAGAGTTCAGAAGAGAGACTTGAGGGGCAGCTAGGTGTTTCATTAGATAGAGAGCCAGGTCTGGAGATGGGAGGACTTGGATTCAAATATGACCTCAGACATTTCATAACCATGTGACCCTGGACAAGTTACTTAACCCAAATTGCCTAGCCCTTGGTGCTCTTCTGCCTTGGGACTGATACCAGTATTCATTCTAAGAAAGTTGGTATGGGTTTAAAAAGAATTTTTTTTAAAAAGAAGAACGATTTGGTCTTGAGATTGTTGATCCAGGAGTATTATGGATACAGATGATAATTGAACTCATGGGAAATGAAGGGATCACAAAGTGAGAGTGTATACAGAGAAAATGGAAGAGAGTGCAGGGCAGAACTTTGAGGCAAAGAACTGGAGTAATGTCATAAGAACTACAAGAGGAAAGAGTACTCAGGAAGAAAGGGTGAATTTAGCAGAGATTGAGAAGAATAAGGACCAAGAAAAGGCTGTCAGATTTGGCAATTAAGAAATCACTGGTAACTTTCAGGAGAGGAGATTCAGTTGGACAATGAGGTCATATGCCAAAGAACTGTTGGCAAAGAATGAAGTCAGTTTTTTAAAGGAGATTGGCAGAAAAATACAGGAGAGATATAGGATGATAGCAATTAGGGAGAGAAAAGCTTAGCAAAAAGGTGTTTGTTTTTTAAATACAGGGAAATGAGCATAGGTCTAGCAAGAAAGTAGGTAGGAAATAGAAAGAGACTATAATAAAAAATAGCTCATTTGTCATTAAATAAATTTGTTACAAATTTCTTCCTAATATCAAGAGGAATAATGCAGAAATAAAAGAGAGTTAAACTATTCATTACAAAGTTTTTAAACATATTAGATTTTACAATATTCAAATCTAGCTGTGATCTCAAATCTTCTATGATTACATGCACTATAATTCACCATAATTAAGAACATCATCTACTAAAAGCTGAAAAAGAAACAAGTGGGATTCTTCAAAGTTCTGAAGAAGCTTCACAGTACATTTTAGTCAAGTCAAAATGTAGTGTAATCGCCGAAAAGAGGGGGGGGGGGAGAGAGGTTTGGAGGGAAAGAACAGGCTAATGATCTTTTATTAAAATGGAAATGAAAAGATATTGGTGATGTTTTAAAGGAAGAACTAAAATTATTCTGTATTATGAATGAACTATGATATCCCTAAAACTACTGCTCAAAAGACAGGATTAAAGTGCCTAGTACAGTGCTTAGCACACAGTAGGAGATTAATAAATGCTAATTTGTTTCATTCATTAGAGGCAAATGGCTATTTTTCTTATTTCAGTAATTTTAATGCCATCCTTTCCTGTTTTAAACATTTACACTCATAATTAGAGCCCTCCCCTCCTTATTTTCCCAAAAGCCTAAAGTGCAGAGATTTAATAGCTTTTTAGTGGCAATCTGGGTGAAAACAGTGTGCTGGGCATGGAGTCGGGAAGATCTGAGTTTAAATCTGGCCTCAGACACTTTCTAGCTGTGAGACCTTGGGCAATTCACTGAGGGTTATCTTAGTTTCCTCATTTGTAAAATGAGTCTGAGAAGGAAATGGTAAATCTCCAGTATCTTTGTCAAGAAAACCCCCAAAAGGGGTCACGAAGAGTCAGACATGACTTAAAATGACTAAATAACATCAACAATTGGGTTTGTGGATGTGTACAGTCAGAGGTGGTGAGAACAAGTACTATAGTTTCTATGTTTTCCACAACAAATATGAAACCAAGTTTGGCATCAGTAACCAATTCTGGAATTCCAAATGAGTAAATGATTATTTTTAAAACACATAGAACCTCATTAAAGCATGGTGTTGCATAAAACAGCAATGGTTTTTCCTGTATGGGAAACCAGCAATGAATGCCTCATAATTGACCACTGAAAGAAGTATACATTTCTGATCTTAATGAAGTACTGAATCAAATGGAAAGGTAGGAGAAACACTTTAGTTTCAGAAGAATATATTCTAACATTTAAAACACAAAGTGATACATTCTATAAAAAGCTAATAACGCATGCTTTTTTATTACTTCAAAACCTAATTGGACTACAAATTTTTGGAAACTTGCCTAAGAATGTATAAAATAGGCCATGAATAAAGCTCAATTCAAATTAAAAGAAAATCTTTACAAGTTAGATAAATGAAAAGAGTTTAATATTTTTTGTTAATTAAATATGATCAGAGGTCAAATTTTAGGGAATATAAATACTCATATACATATATATGGTCAATCATTAAAAAATGAAATATGTGAAAATGTGTGGTTCTATATAGACATAAAGCGGTATGTTCAACACATTCCAATTAAAAACAATTTATGCTTCTTCCTTGTCTATCAGGAAAACATTTAAGCGGTGTGCTTTCACATTTAAAAATAGATGACTAATCTCTAACACAGAGAACCATATTTTCAGTGGGAGGCAAGTAGGAAAGTGAGAATTGCAATGAAAGAAGCACAGAGGTTGTTTTGGGAGCTGAAGATATATGGAAGATGGCCTTTTAGGCAATTACCTATAATATTAATAAAAGTATATGAGTAATTATAGCCACTGAAAGCTAAAGTTTAAATATTTATCAGCTACATTTGGGTAATCCAAAGATGTCTGTGTTAAAATTAAAGTTATTTAAATTAAAGGAATGAATTCTGTTTCTAGAGAAATATTTTTTTATGGCCTTACCTGGAAATAAGCCTCAATTAAATTACTATTTTAAATGCTACTTAGGGAATATAATAATCAATAAGTATTTAAAATAATAATATGTTTTTAGAGAGAGGAATATACAATTTTATACTAGCCTAATGGGGATCCATTAGAACAAAATGATCAGTTATATAATAATATAAGAATAATTGGTTCATTAAAAATTGTGAAACTATTGTTTTTCTCATTAATTTTCTAAAGGTGGTTTTAAAATTCACAATTTTACCATTTAAGAAAGATCTGTTTGAGAGACTGAGCCACTCGACATGAGAAATATACAAAAAAGCTGCTAAATTTGAAGAATTGATAGCACAGTTAATATAAATTATAACACTGTAGCATTTAAAAATATGCATATAACAAACTAAAGAAATTATTTATTTTTGGATACTAGCAATATATCTTATTACATTTCTATTCATAGAGCAACAACTAAATTAGAAATGTTAAAAACACTTTTAAAAATACATCATTAATTCCCTCCTATAGTATATATGACAATATTTTCTGATTTTTTTGTTATAAAATTTCTACATCTAATTTTAGTTTACAACTTTTGTATGAACTCTTCATTCCATAAAAGATCTTTCACCCATATAAGTATAATGCCAAGATGATCAACTGGCAAAAAAAGATCGTTTCCTTTGACATTAAAGTAGAAAGAAAAAGAAATCCAAGAAGCATGTTTTTAGGTTGTTGATTTTTTTTTCTATTTAAGAAGAATGTCTTAGAAGTAGAAAGGATACAACCATTGATTAAGTAGCAATGATACTATTTAAGATAATACTATTCTATACCTCAGGCTTCAGATCTCTATGTACCACTCCCACATCATGCATGTGGCTTACAGCTGAAACAAGCTTCCGCATGATATAACTGGCTTCAGTCTCACTGAAATGTTTCTTTTTCTTAATTCGTTCAAACAGCTCTCCCCCGTTCAGAAGTTCCATCACCAGAAATGTGTGAAGCTAGAAAACAAATACAATTGTGTGTGGAATACTTAATGTTGGTAAGTAAAAGCCTGTGTTAATAGTCTTTATAGCATTTCAGATCATTTATTATGAGCATTATCAATTGTATTTTACACTTTGATGAGTCAAAGGTTTAACCAGTGAGAGTTTATCTTCTGCTGATACAGTTCATGATTCTATTACATGTTTTCAATCTGTGCTATTTGAATTAATGTTTTTCCATCAATCATTCATACAAGATCTATCTAGTCTTCTGGAGAACTTCTCAGAAGTACTACTTAGCACCCATCTATTGTCCTTCATTTTCCCTAAATAGGGTTTCAAGATACATTAAAAAAAATTTTTTTTTTGGTTCAGATCTGTGATTTTACTGGTGTAGGAAAATTCTGGGGGAGGAAGTTGTATCAATACAGGTTAGCAATTGTTTTGCAACTTATAATCTTATTAAAGCATCATCAGGGTCACTGAGATATTAAATGATTGTTCCAGGGTCACACATTCAGTATCTGTCAAAGATGGGACTTGAACTGAACTCCTCCTGACTCTTACGGCTACCTCTTCATATATTTGGTCAAACTCCTTTGATGGTATATATTTCAAAATACATAATCTCCTTGTTAAAATAACATGTTAAAAGTAACAGAATAAAGGAAAAAAGAGGAAAATTATGGCTCTTTAGAACTTCATTTGGGTGAAAAATGAAAATCTAAAATACCACAGTTAAATTTCCATATTTTTCCTTAAGGATTTTCTGGGAATTCCATGTAATCTAACAGGGTTAAAGAAAGAAAGATGCTGGAATTCAAGCCTGAGGACATGGATGTAAAGCTTTGCTTTGCTATGAACTACTCAGAGAGGCTGGTGGATCAGTGACTTCCCAGCACCCATTTCCTCATCTGTACAACAAAGAACAGTACTAGATGATCTTTGAGATCCCTCTCTAAATATAAATTCGAAATTCTAGATGACCCAGGTTCTTAACTTTGGATTTCTGGAGAGACTTCAGGGGGCCTATGAACTTTGAGGAAAAAATAACATATCTATTTCTACTTTTCTTTGAAATTTAGCATTTTCTTCAATTATGAATGTAGGAACAAAAAATCATTCTGAGATGAGGGCTATAGATTTCATTAGGCTCCCAAAGTAGTCAAAAGCATTAAAGAGGATAGGAATCTCTGCTATACTGAAAGAACTACTTCAGTCCTCTCAATCTAGTTTCTTTTGATTATGAAGCAGAAACACCACTATGGACTGGTCTGTATGTTCTTAAAAGCAATGAAGATTAAGATTACTTTGGATTCCCTTTACCTACTGAAATCATGATACATCTATTTGATGGCAGATTTAAGTTCAAAAGGTATAAAAAAATGCTATCACCTGGTTTCAGGGTTGTCTAAGTAATCAGTTCAGGACTCCTGTGAATACCTATGTATCAAGTTGCCCATGTATTATTATGGGAACTTATAGGTGACACTGTATGTTTCCATACTTACCTTTGATTCCAAATTCATGAAAGTTTAGATACTAATACTTTAGCATGATTAATCACAATTTTCCATTCATAAATTATATAAGCTTTTTGTCTTTTGTTACAGAATAGTAATATAGAGCTATTGAAAAACTACAGTTTTAAAATTAAATCTTAAGGAACTCTTAAGTTTAGAAAAAAGCTAAGATTAAATATTCAAATTAAAAAGCCTAAGTGCAACTGCATTATCTTTTTCAATAATTCAAGGATTTTGTCTGCGTAGGTATTTTCTCTACTATGCGGATAAAAACGCAACAAAATTTGATAATCAGTTTTCAACAGTTGCTGTGGAAAAAAATTGCCAATTGTTGCCATCCCAACAATGAGAATCTCCAAAAATCTAATTCTAAAATGATGGACAAATGATCTGTTGGTAGGCCATCTTCTAACCCATCTTGGTAGGACCTTCCAGACCTTCTACTCTACTAGCACTGACTCTGAGACTCCAAAGGACACCTCCATTTCATGATGAGGTATCAGAAAAGGATTTGTGTGGAGATTCACTGTAATATTATCTGAATAGTTTGTTTTCTTTTTTAGATATTAAAAAAAATACAGTGAAAAGTCAGTTAAATTAAGTGCACTATCCTAGAACATAATGAACAAGTTATAAAAGTGAATTACCTCTCTTAGAGTCTGATTCTCAAGCTATCAAAGGCCACACTAATTTGAAATAATTTTTCATAGGATGAAAAAGATCAAAGTTAAACATTTAATACACATTTAAGCCAGTTGGTTTCATAAGGGGAATACTATTCCACATTCATAGTCTGAAGCCATACCTCTCGTATAACTGTTGTTACTGGTTACAAAAAATGGATGGTATGAGAAGATGACTGGGGGAAAATCGGCCAATATTACCAGAAAACCAATCAATCAAGTAGTTTTTAAGTGCCTATATACTGAAATAGGTATTGGGGATATAAATAGCAGAATGACATAATCCTTGCATTCAAGGAACTAAGAAAACAATTTTAAACACAAGTCCTTCTGATAACAGATTAAAAAAGTCTTCACATAGAAAGAATATCACATCTACATAAAAGGTTATAGGACATGAGAAACAATTTGTTTTACTGGCTCCTCTGTATAAAAAGAAAGAAATGTATAAAACTAATGTAAACACAAATAATAACTTGACTAAATAAACTAGTCATTAGGAACCTGGTACTTGAGATCTGCTGCCAACCTTTCAGTAAGTGGCCAAACCCCTCTGATGCCACCTGCTTGGAGATTAATGTGAGATTTTTTAATGTTCAGGAACTTTAGAACTCTAGTTGGGAAGTCTTACCTCTGACTTTTAAATTTGGAAATAGGTCTCAGATGCCCCTTGATATCTTGGGTGGTGATATGGGGACAGGAAGATACAGTACTACTCATAATTCAGCACATTAACAACATCTGAAAGTGGGAATAAGCAAGAGGGAGGGAAGGAGGAAAGGAGACGCCAGTCATAGAAACTGGTAAAGGAGGACAGTCTGAAAAATGATGTTACTGCCACTGGCCACACCTTTTCCTCTGGCTACTGCAGCTTCAGCCTGGTTCTCACAGCATGGACCCTGACCCTGAGCACTTTATTTCAGAGTTATAAGTTCCTCCCTACCTCAAGTGCCCTCAATTAAGCTAATTCTCTGACCCTTGATGAGAACAAAGACATTGGGACATTGGATCCAAATGCAGTCGCAATCACCTGGAGTTTTCAAAACACTATTTTCTCCATCAGGTTAACTATATTGCAGTGCAACTGCTCATCTTACTGTCATCTTGCTCATACCAATTTGCTTCCTGACCTCACTACAATTCCTCTATTCTGGTCAGTTAACTATAGATTTCAGTGAAACGGGGCATCACATTGAGCTTGTCCTGGGTTAATAATGTCATGATTCCTGGTGGAAAAACCATAAGCAAGAAAACTGAGAGAAAAGGCAAAAAAGAAGATAGCATTTGGTCTCTGATTTAAACTGGTCTTACTATCTAGAGCAGGGTAAATAAGAAAATAAGTTTATGTTGCTTGGTATCTCCTTTACTTTCTGCTTAAAGAAACTGGGATATGAGGTTTCAAGAGTCCCTAGGAAAGAAAGGATTGCTAAGTAACCTTCTATTCAGTGCTGGAGTAGGGAGATTTCCTAGGAATTGGGTTTATAGCTAAGGCAGTTGAATCGTCAAAAAAGAAAATGTAGCTAGTAGTAGTGATAGCATTGTTCATATTCTATCAACATTTAATACTTGCACCATGGTCAATCAGCTTTCCTTCCTTCAAATGAGTGAAATCTGATTCATTCCAATAAACATTTATCAAGTTACTATTGTACAAACTAGGCACTATGCTAGAAGATGATTTTATTTATTAAAGGTTTTCATCCATTTGATATGTAATTGCACATAACCACATACCTAGTTTGGACAGGAAAATGAACCTGATATAAAGATGTTTGGGAAGACAGTAGGTGTTGCTCCAATGGCATGTGAAATTTCTTTTTTATCATGATTGTACATCACTAAAAATGGTATTAAAGGCATAAAAGACTGCCAAATGAGCTAGCTACATGTTTTCATTTTTGCCAATGGTACTCTTCCAAATTAAAAATAAATTACCATCAAGGTTCACTATTTGAATGTATCATTATTTAGTGTTAATATCTGAAGTAACCAATTTTTTGTTAAAGTTACTTCCTTAGGACTAAAGGAATCAACAGAGGGGGGGGGGAGAGGGGGAGAGAGAGAGAGAGAGAGAGAGAGAGAGAGAGAGAGAGAGAGAGAGAGAGAGAGAGAGAGAGAGAGAGAGAGAGAGAGAGAGAGAGAGAGAGAGAGAGAGAGAGAGAAAATATGGACCAAACACAAAATAAATGCTTATAGGCAAGTTAGTTACATAATCAAGGAAATATGCTTCTCAACATTTTGAGAGCTAAAAGGAGGGATAATGGAAAAATAAAGTAGAGATACCCCCTAAATCCATTTATTTTGGAGTCTTTAAAAGTACATAAGATAAAAGATCAAAATGTGGTTTAATATTAGGACATGTTTCTATTAGGATAAATGGTATATGCTTTTAATCAAACCATCCTGTCAATTAGTTAATGGTAGGCAAAGAAACAATAATGTTTATGTTTAGCAGTGAAATACCTGATCATGATAAACTTCATACAACTTCACTATATTGGGGTGTCCTTCACAGAGTTTCAAAGCTGTTATTTCTTTCTGAGTGTTGGCTTCCATTCTGTAAAATGAAGTAGCCAGATTGTACCAATCTTTTCAAGCATATTTCCAATTCAATACTACCCTAAATCTAATTTTGTTTTTATTTAATGTGTACCAAGAACTTAAAATCAGTGTCAGGGAAGAAGAACAAAATTCCTGTAAAAGCAATGACTTTTAGAAATCATTTGGAAAATTATCCATTTATTTTGGAGAAAATCACTATCTGTGCCCAAAATAAGAAAGTCAAATGATAAGACTCCCTGTCTCATAATTTGGTAATAGCATTATATAGTACAATCACATCAGTTATAATAATCATTTAGCAAAAACAAACACATCTATTTTCTAGCCCTAATAATAATCCTTGTTAAACTAATATCTTTTTTATTTTTGGAAAGTTATTTTTGATGATTTAAAAAATATTGCTGTCATGCTCCAATGACTCTCCCCCCATTGAATTCCCCCAGAGAACCCTCCCTTGCAAGGAAATACAGTTAAACAAAGCAAATCAATATATTCTGGCAATGCTAGACTAATTTCTAGGAAAAAGTAACTATATATGACCAAAAAGTGTCTAAAAAACCCTGAAGAAATCTGATTATTAATAACTCTTCATAAAACCACATCAGTTAAATGTCCCTGTCAGAAGCAAAGAACCTTTCTATTAAAAATGCAGGTTAAGGATGCATGCTGCCTATGAAGACATAAAGCATAATAGATAATACAAACGATTGTTTTGAGACAGCATGCCATAGTGGAAAAGTACTAGATATGTAATTAAAAGAACTGTGTTAAAATAGTGACTCATCCACTTATGAGCTGTATAACTGTGGGTAAGCTGCTTAACCTCGAGTCTTAGTTTCCATCATCTGTAAAATTAGAATAATGATACATGGACAAGCTGATTCTCACAGGGCTATTGTGAGAAATGAAATAATGTATGTTAAATTGAGATGTAAAGTACTAAATAAGTGTATATTATTATGAACCAAAAAAAAGTTTGATCTATGAACAACTTCATTTATAAAATAAATCAAATGGTATGGGAACAAAAGCACAAAAATACTTTCAAAAACATGCATACCTTTTGCTTATTATTTTGACTGCATATTCTTGGTTGCTTTTTCTGTGTAAGCATTTTCGACAAATTGAAAAACTTCCTTCTCCCAGGGGCTTGTCTTTAAGATCTAGGTCATAGTGCTGGTAAAATGGAGAGTCCTGGAAATAAGTCAACAATGTTTAACTTAAATAACATATATACTATTTAAAGGTAAGACAATCTTAAAATATTGATTAATATTTGACATTCATTAAAAACAAAGTTCAACAATGGATTTTACTTTTATTTTCTTACAATTTGTTTAAATTATGTAATCCTATTAAGCTGTTTTTTGAAGCTTATACCAACTGCAGAGAACAGTTCTCTACAACAAAACATAAATCTAATGGCTTCATAGTATTTTTTCTCATATTATAACTTTAATATATCACAGGACTCTTAAGAGACAAATATTTACAGTTAAAATATTCACATCAGAATTCTTGCAAAGCACAAATACATTACTATCAGAATTCATGCAAAGCACAAATATATTACTACCTTCATCATTGCACTCCTGGCAACATTTGTCACTCCTGGACGTTCAATTCCCATGTGAAACTGAAGAGGATCTATGACAGCTGCATTGCGCTTAAATAAGATAGAAGGAGCTACAAAAGAATATCCCTGGGGGTGGAGAAAAGTTAAAAAAAAAGATAAAAGGTTTAGATTTTACAAACTGAAAGAATTAATTTTAGGTTAACTGCTAGAACTATGGAAATTTGAAGGAAGAAAAAACAAGGATGGGTAGATATTATTTTAAGGTTTAAGATACATCTTTGTTTCAATAAAAAGGAAGTTAGATGCTTTCTAGAAGAAGAATGTGCCACCTTCTGGTATAGTCAAATTAATTTAAAATTAAGAAAATTAAAAATTTTTTTCTTCTCATCTGTTAAAAGAAAAAAATGATTGCTAATTTTAGTTCTCTTTATTTGTGACAAAAGCATGCAATTCAAAGTGGCTAGATTCCAAAGAAATTTAGAGTATTAAAAACAAGCTGTGTTGTCATTAGCAAAAGTGCTATTTTTAATTGGAAAAATGGACTTTACCTTAATAAATTTTCAATTTGAGATCATTTGATCCTGTTACTGGAATACCATAGCCCAATTAAACAAAGTTTCCTTCAATTTATAAATATAACAGTGTACTAGAATAATCATGTTTAATCACAGATAAGAGTACCAAATAACATATTTACTCATTTATAACCCATAATTTAAAGAAACAAAGCTTATTAGTTAGAATAGCAAATCTTAAAGTATAATAGATATCCCTTTAAAAGGGCAAAATCTTTTGAAAATGCTTAAGAGGTGGAAAGCAATTAAGAATAATGATTGAACAACATAAGAAATGAAACCAATTGTAATGATCAATGTTTCTATACAGATATAAAATAATTCATCATATTTTCTATAAAAGGCTTCATGAAATACAAATTTTCCTATATAAATACAAATAACTTAATTCCTTTTGTATATAAAAATCAACCCCCACCCCTTTTTAGTTGGATAGGAGAACCCATAGCTCTGGTAGAACACTACCAACCCAGGCTAGCTCCTTTCAAAACAATTTACAGAATTCCTGGGGATACAGAGAGCTTAATTAAGAGGGCCATAGCCTCTAAATGTCAGAGGCAGGATTTGAATCCAGGTCTTCTTGACTTAGCTTCTTTTGTTGTTTTTCATATATCAATAATAAACTCTTAAAATATCTTGTGTTTAATAAACTATAAAATTTATTAAATGTAATTTGTAGCTGTAGCCTTATTATAATGTCACGTGGACTAACATGAAAAATTTAAAGAACATTTTCATAAGATTGTTAAAATCACATGAAGATGGGAAAAGATAATAATTATTTTATAAACATATGTACATTGGATATTTGAGAGTACCTGAAATAGTCTCTCAGAACTCTGAGGCAGAGCTGCAGGAGAATATGTGGGATCCATTTCTGTAAACTCCTCTGCAAAATTACTGACATCTAACTCATCCCGGATTACTGGTTTAAATGGTGCGGGCACTTTTTTGGCAGCTAAATCATCCCAATTTATTTTCTAAATAAAAAAAAATAGTAGTAATCAATAAAAACAGACAATGATTAAGAGAAAAATTACTTTGAATATGATCACCAAATTTAAACTAATTAGACTAAGAGGAGTTAAGTATAATTCAATGACTTTAAAAAAATGTAAAATCTATTACAGGATTCAATCTGAAAGGTATCATATATTTTAGAATACTGTGGTATCCTCCAGGGGGCACTGCAATATCTTAATTTACAGTTGGAAAAAAAAGAAAAATTTCTTTAATACAGAAGTTTCTTGAATGGTAGTAGGCCAAAGCAAAAACACAAAAATTAAAAATTTTTCCCAAAGATTCACATTGGATGTTATTCAACTGGTCTTTTCTGATATAATTAGAGTTGTGAAAGGTCCTCTTCTTGTCCCTAACTTGAGTCTTCATTCCCAATAGCCACAGGGTTGTCAGCTCCTCTTAAATCTCATCCCATGTATGTATGCCTTTTCTTTTCAGAATGGGATGCATGTTCTCGGATCCTAGTCCTCTTCATTCAGTAGTTCTCTAATCACCTGATGTAGTGTTTGGGGGGAAAAGTGGTATTTAGAGGGAGAAAGTATTGTATGATCCCATGAAAAGTTTAAGGGTTTCTAAATGCTAAAAATATGATAAGAGATAAAGCATCCAATTAAAAAATTTCTAGATTTCTCTTAATTCTATTTTCCATAGCAATATTTACATTGATAATAAAACTTTTGTCTTTCCACTAACAAATAAGTCTTTTAAAAATCCCAGTTTCAATACATTTCTCTATATGTTTATTTCAGAATCTCTTTTTTAAATGATTCTGGGTATACAGTATCAGGCAATGACTAGTGACTATGAGACAGAAATTATAATAGTGTGAAATGTGATGCAAAAAACTGATGAGCCCATATTCTCCTGTAGACATTGCCTGATTAAATTTAATCAGTTAATAGAAAATGTTTTCCTTATGCCCTCTTGTGGAAGAAATGGAAATAAATTTGATCGCTGAATTTTTTAATTTGAAGGGAACTTAAAGATCATTCTAGACCAACCCCTTCAGTTCTATAAATTTTGATCTTAAAATCTAGAGACCAAAGTGACTTGTCCAGATCAACTAGCTAGAGAAGATCGAGCCTCTCAGTTCAGTGCTGTTTTTTCTGAGGCAGTAATGGTTTCCATTAAAAAAAAAAATCATCTCTTGGAGCTTTGAAAATGGCTGGAGAACATTCAGGAGGGCAACTTTGATACAGAAGATTTTTGAGTTCATGATATTAAGATGACCCGATGAAAGATATGGAGATATTTAGTTTGGGAAGAAAAGATATAAAAGGGACATGAACAGAATCTTCAGCTACTTCTGGGCTGTCACGCGTAAGAGGGATAAGACTTTCTGTTTGGGCATAGTGGGAAGAACTATAAATGTTAGGTTGAAAAAACAAACAAAAAAAAGGTTTGAAGTAAAGAAAAACTTCTTACCACTTATTTATATAGAAGTAGAATGAGTTGCTTAGGCAGCTAAGCAGTGCTGTGGAAAGACTGAATGGGTTTGTAGTTAAGTTATCGTGCAGTTGGGTCCAATTCTGTGACCCCGTGGAACATAACACACTAATATTGCCCATTGGGTTTTCTTGGCAAGGATACTGGAGTG